>NW_024354500.1:25568274-25605480 GCF_902729225.1 Pteropus medius | reverse complement strand
TTTCTTTCTTTCTTTCTTTCTTTCTTTCTTTCTTTCTTTCTTTCTTTCTTTCTTTCTTTCTTTCCTTTTCTTTCTTTTTCTTTCTTTCCAACACAACTTCTGAAGTTTCCATTAGGCTAAAGTCAATTTTCTGATTTCTTATATGAACATTTTATCATTTGTATATTTGTATATGCCAAACCTTGCCTAAATATTCTCTAAGAGACTACATTTTCATGGCCTTCATCTACATAACTGATCTTTAGTAGAGATTTCCATGATGAAGTCTAATTGTCTTCCTTCTTGTCACATACATGCTTGTTTATACTGGGTTAATTCCGTTTCACATGTGGTATCGAAGGTCATGTATCTTTATTAAATACTTATTGTATTTTTACCATTTTTTATAGTAGTTTAAGTGTGACAAAGGAAAGAGATCTTTGCACCATTTATTGTTTGGTTTTGGAGATGATATAACTGTCCATCCAAAAGACTGTGGACATAAGCACGCTGGGAAATGAAAGTAATGAAGAAACATATCAATTGGGACCAGTCTAAACTAAATTCCAGAGGAGGTGAACTTGCAGAAAGGATAGTGTCCAATTTGGAAAAAAAGAAAGAGAGGGCATTTCAGGAATTGTAGCACTAGTAAGGTGAATGTAGGAAAAGATAAGACTGTATTTGGGCCGGTAAGGATCATGGCTTTAATGGCATGGGACAATCCATGTTGGTTAATAAAGGAGGATAGAGAGTATAGGTAAGAAGCTGATAAAGGACCTAGATTATAAGCCATGTGATTTGTCCTTGAAACGATACATGATGAGAAAAGGACTCCTTATAAAGATGCTTTGATTTGAAATTCTCTCTCTTTAGGAGTGTTTTAGGAAGGAAAATTTGAACATCAATGAATTCTGGAACATGATAGTTAAACATAAGGGATCTAGAGTTAAGGGTCTAGGTGAGAACCGTGCTTTAGTTACTTGTTTCATGACCTTAGATAAATTATTTGATCTCTTTAAGCCCCCGTTTCCTCATCTCTTAAATGAGTAATATAAATGTATACCCCTTAAAGATATTGTGAAGATTTAAATGAGATTGTGTGTAAAAGTATTTATTATCGTGTCTGTTACGTAAGTGCAAAATAAATACTATTATCATACAGCTATTAATGGGCATGGAAAAATGAATAAATTGAGATTATTATTATGCAAGTGAAGTTTCTTGCACATGAAAATAAATCTTTTTGTTGGATCCGCCCAAAACTTGCCAGATATGTCCAATTCACAATCATCTGGAAAACTTATTCCCCTGCTGTCATGGAAACAAATCCTTTTTGTAGTACAGATTTTTTTTTGTGCCCACTCTATGATCCTACTCATATGCTTTTTATACCATATACCAGAAACTTCCTCTGATAGCTCGAGGCCTTTCACTTTCCTATCTATGAAACTATAAGAGCAGGCAAGCCTAGCAAGCAAGGAAATTAAAAAAACATTTCCACCACAGGGCAGTGGATTAATCACCGTACTGTCCAATCAGCATTGGCAAGGGCAGTGGCTTTCAGAATAAGCCACTGGGAACCTCTCCTACTTCACACAAAATATATATTAGTTATCTCCAAATCTTCTTTAGCAGATTTAATAACACATGTTGGAGTATATGTTGTGTCATCATTATAGCTCTTTTAACAACCTTTGTCTGATATCTTCCTGAGAAATAGACAAACTCAGTTTCTACATCATGAATTCAAAGGAGAAATGTCTGAAGAGAGGTGAAATTATGGACTATATGAGAGATCTTTCCTTTCACCAAACATATTGTATCTTGCTCCAATATATTCCTTGAACAATACCCATGATGGATATTTAATAAATGTGAACTGACATATATGATTTTTGAGACCTGCCTAAAAATTGAAAAATATGCTGCTAATAATCTATAGAAAAATTTCATATAGAGAAGAAATATATGTGATGTGTTTGATCTTCCAGTCCATTAAAAAATGGAATCGGCACATTAAATTAAACTGATAGAGCTGTGGAAAACTTTGGAGGAGATCCAGAAGATAGGGCCTAAAATAATTAAATGCTTAGGGAACAAAACCATAATAAAGTACGGTTATTTAATTGCAAGGAGAGTTATCTGTAGAAAACTTTATTAAAATTTTTATGAAGTGTTTTTAATGAGATGTTATAAAATAAATAGCGAGCAATTCTTCTCATCCCAGAGCAGCAATAGAAGAAATAGACTTATATGGATGATAAACCAGAACAATAATACTATACTTTTGATGCTTTTCAAAAAACTTTTCATATATATATGATATTATAGAAGCCTGTATAAGAGAAAATAGGTGTTATTATCTTTGTTTCAAAGAAAGGAATAGACAGGTAAAAATGCTTCTTTGGAAGTATTAGAGAGTGCTTTTCTTCCTCAATTCTGCATTCCCAGGGTTCTGCCCTTTAGGCGTCCTGTGCCTTCATTTTGAATTGTAATGGACATATAAAGATCTGTCCTTTTGCTCTATTCCAAGGTATACCCTACTCGGAAAGTGTTCTATGCTCTAATGACATATCATTAAGTGGTATTATTTGTGGTTCTCTGTGTCCATGCTGATGTACATCTACAGAATTGGCATTTTGAGTTTTGGTGTGATTACTATTTAGATGTTTTTCCTGAGTCACTATTTCTTTAGGTCACTCCTTACCAGAGAGAGTAGAACCATGTCATTAACATGGGTAATTTAGCCCTTTAGTTACAATGGTGGATGTTATAGTGGGCATAGCAATGTGTCTCTAGTTTATCTAAAAGTAACATTAGTTTTCTTAGGTGTCTTGAGCTTCATTAGCCATTACGTGCTGATGCAGCCATGAGCCTTACCAGTTGCGATGAATGCTGTGGTGTGCTGCCATGAGTTCCATGGAGATGAGAAGGGGTATGAAGGCCACGTCCATTTGACTCAATTCAGGAAACTGTGAACATATCTATTCCAGAGCTCCTCTGAAGGTCAGCTGAAGCTTCTGTTGCAACTGGTTTGAAATTCAACCTCTACCTCTTCTCAATGTTGCTTCTCTCACTGTCTTACAGAAGTTCCCAAGAGCATAGCATAATTAACTTCCTGCAAGCAAATCTCCACCATCTATTTTAGAGGAATCTGATTTAAGATACTGTTATAAGGCTCAGTGGCTGAGAACCAATTCCCTTAACTTCAGGAATTACAAACCATTATAGCATCTTCCTCTCCAAATATTTTTAGGAATCTTCAGGATTTCTTGCATATATGTGTCCAAGTATCAGACTTGCTCATTGGTGATTTCTGTGCATTTTCAACCCCAGACTTTACTTTTTCTTGTTCCAAGATTTCTCCAGAGGCTATGCCAAACTGGAACTGTGTTTCCATAGCTTTTTCTGAGGTCTAAGTACTAGAGGAGTTGGAATTTTCCTTCGGCACAATCTCTGCTACTGTGCCCTAGTGGCAAGGATGAGTGTTGTTGCTAATACAGCACAAGCAGAAGAATGTTCCTTTGCTATTTTATTCATTTGGGAGTTGGAAAGTGTCTAATAAAGTGTCTGTGTAAATTTTTTACAGTATTTGATAAAGTGATTTGTCCTGAAATCACTTCCTTTACATCTTTGTAACATTTTGTCTTTGAAAGCAGGATTGGATTTAGGTATTACTGGTAATTAATCCAACTATTACAAAATTAAAAGTAGGCGAGACCAAGGAAGAATTCAATATCAAATACTGTAAAAAAGAAATTTATTGTGTCTTGTAATGGCATTAGAATAAATTATCTGAAGAAATATTAAAAGTCTTTGTTCTATATTTATTGAGTTCAAACCATTTGGCTCAGTACCAGTATCTATTTATGAAATCAGCTTTCAATTTAAAAAATTTAGTATATCTTTGGAAAGTCTTAAACTATTCTTAAATAAGTCTGTGTTAGGTGGAACAGAGTTCACAGATGTTAAATCGTAAAACAATTTATCTCAATATATACCTTCTTTTTATTCAGTATATTGATGAAGTCATGGGCAATTTGTTGAGGATAAAGCTGGCATAGCTCCTTTCAGCTTCATTTAGAAAGTTATGTGGCTGGGCATTTTTTAAAATAAATAAGATTGTCTATATTTTGAGTCCACTCTGTGGGAATTGTTCTAAAGAAGTTAATTAAGATTAATATGTAGTCAAAGAATGAGGCCTACCACTAAGAAGAGGATTTAAAGAATTTTCACAGTAAAATAACTTTCCCGGTAGACGTTTTCAGACAGTAATCAAATATTCTATAACCATAATAATGGATCCTACCTAGGTAAGGAGAGGTATGGGGCCTACAGAAGTGAATTGAAAAATATGTAGAATACAAATCTACATCATTAAATCACTACTCCTTCACTTAATAAACAAATAATCTTTTGGCATTTCCTCATAAATCTTATTTTCCAACAGATTAAATCCCTTTATTTAACTTCCCTGTGTGGCACGTTGTTTTCTGACTCCATTGAATACTACTTTTCTAACTAAATTTTTATATATTTGATTTCCCTCTAAGTCTTCATTTGCTTCTTGTTACTTTCTTACACAATCTTGTCTTAAGGATGATAGAGTATATGCATTTCAGAATTACACAGAGAGAAGACTTTTAGGGACTGAAACTTGTTTTGCCTTACATTTGCTGTCACACAAGAATAATTCAAACTTCCTCAATAGTCCTTTCTGACAATCTACCACTTATAATCAAGGATGAAGAGAATGTGACAGCTTCTTCAGCATACGTGGCTAATTCTCAAAATAACTTCTTACTTTTTATTTTAATTTATTTAGATTCTCTGCATTAGATATTACAGAGTTTGATGATGATTTGCTGATGCACTAAACATCTTTTCACCTTGATTTTTATGTTGTTATCATACCCCATCTCCATGCAGTTTCCTACATGAGCCATGGTGTTGGTCTACATCTCGCAGTCTTTGTTAATCCTCTTCCACCTGCTGGCCTCTGATACACTCCTAATCATTCTTCAAAATTCAGTTTATTTGCCAAAATTCAGTTTATTTCCGCATTATAGCTATACTTGCTAAGGACTATCTCCCTTTCTTCTCAGTAGAGTCTTTGTGGTTACTCTCAGGACTTGAGGGTCAACCAGTTCTCTCGTCTGTCTCGGCATCTCAACATACCTAAATTGAAAAGTTGTGGAACTGACTCTTCACTTTTATAACATTGTAACTTTGTAACAGCCATTTCATTTGGACAGTTTAAACTAAATTGCAAATAAGAGGAACACATATGTGATTACACAGTCAAACGATGACTTGAAAAAATTTTTAAATATCAAACTAGCTATTCGAGTCCACTGACATCTTATTCAGTGTATATACCGTGTAGACTTGGGTTCACATTCAGATTATGATGTCTTTGCTTAGAAAGTTCCATTTTATTTCTGCATAACTAAGCACCAAACTGAAACGATACTTCCTATTTATCAAGTTATATGCAAATTTTAGACAAAACTATACATGCTAGCAAAACACTCTATCGAATAATCCTAAACGACACTAAAATTACCAACTTCTAGACCCATGGATATTCTTTAACTTTTTTTAAGCTTATTTAATGAAAGAAATTTTAGTTTTACAGTGGATCTTCACAATCAAACACAAATAAACTGCATTATAACTTTCTGTCCTGCTAGTATTGATGTACATTATGTATGAATATGTTATGTATAATTAGTGTGTTATGTATGGATTAAGGAGCAAGAGCAATGTTTAGATTTATGCATTTCCATACACATCAATGCAATAACAAAATATTATATTGTATTTCCCATATTGAGCCCTGGTATTCCTACATTTCCTCTAAGAAATACCAGATGGAGGAGTTGATGGAAAAGATACAGAAATTCATATTAAAGTGATGAAGTTTGACCTTTTAAAGATGAAAGCTTGCCAAACTTTCCATATTGACATGGCAACGTTTTATGAATAAATCTAATATCTTATAGATTAAACACAGTTCAAAAGTCACCATCTGTTTCAAGAAGTGAAGGTTCTCACTATTACATAGTTTCTTGGCTCTAAGACTAAAAGCATGCAATCCATATTTCATATAACATTAACTATCAGGAATGTGTGAAAAACTTTTATGTATTTTAGAAAATCAGAGACATATAGAACATTTTGTGTTATTCTCAAAATTATAGTTGATGGTATATTATGGATAGTCTTTCTTCTTACGTAAACTTGGGTATTCTCCTGCTCATTTTCTATATGGAGTTATAGGTCAACAGCAGCTGGACAGCAAGGTATAATATAAAGATTTTATGTAGGAAAATGGCAAAGCAATGAAATCTGATTTTGAGCAGAGTTGTCTGAAAGGCCTTTGATAAATCAAATATGGGTATTATAAGAAATTGTAGTCTGTTCCTTTCTTATTTTTTTTATAAATTATTTACAAGTAAATCTCTTCATTTGATATAGCCAAAATCAATCCTACTCAAAATTCTTTTTATTTCCTATTCTTTTGACATTAATGCTGGTTTTGCATTATAATAAATTTTTAATCTACTTTCTTAAACTGTGGAAAATAAGAAATAAAGATCAAACAGGAGGTAAAAAATGAATCCATTTACAAAGCTCAACAGCAGTTATTATTAGTTTATTTTGTTTTCTAGGCCAAATATCTAAGAAGGTAATGTGACAAAAATTCTTGCAATGGTTTTACCTGATTTTTCTTTGAGTTTTCTGAAGTACTAGGCTTCTTGCTGCCCGACTACTGGAAACTTTCTAGCCTTTGTTCAATTGGTTTTAAAACAAGCATGTATTTCTTTACACCGATCTGCTACTAAAATGTGGCTGTTAGGGATGTGTAATTCTTACAAACATCTACTTGGCTTGGGCTACCCTAAGAGCTTGTTAACCAAAATTAATTATTGTACATTAGAGTGCGCCTTAGAACTTTACACCTCTGGATAAATCTTTGAGGAAATGTCAGGTGTTTGAGGTGGTATAATATAAGGCAGAATAGGCTATGTGGCTTTAAAACAGATAACATGGCAAATTATCTAGAGAAAAGGATACAGGACTTCTGTAGAGAACAAAATAATAGATAAAGAGACAAGTTTTGTATAGGACAGATACAAAAGGTACCAGAAAAATTTAAACTTCAGAAACTTTAAAAAGTATATATATAGTAAGACAATTTTTCTGAACTTCCCCAAAGGAGACTAACCCTTGTGAAAACCAAGACTCTATGTGATCCCTTTCAAAATTTGTTGAAATGAAAGACAAACTGTGCATGAGTATGAATTACAATGTATCTGTAGAACTGTGATCTCTGCTCCATTTCATTTAAGAAGAACTTCTATCTTGATACTGAATTGACCTCAATCACTACGAGTGGCTTATTCAAGTTTGTTCTACTTCTGTCATTTATCCTACGTATATAATGCGGATTTAGTATGAGGAAATACATGTTTATTCTCAGTGGCTAATAACAAAATAAATATCAAAGCCATCTTTTACTGTTTACCTTAGAGCTTGTTCCATTAATTTTGAAAATAACTTCATGCTATGGTATTTTACTGTCAAGAACCCTTAAATAGGAAAGACATTCCATCAACATTCATATAATTAAAAAAGAACCCAATTCACATGCTTTTTTAGGGAGAAATTTGTTATAAATTTGCATAGGAAGAGTCCTGTTAGTGAGAATTAGAATAGCTAGAATGAACTGCACAAAAAGACCCTTTTAATTTTAAACCGTGTCCAGTTAAGGATGGAGAAATAAGAGTGGAACACACAGAGAGAGAAGGAAACATAACAATTGGACAAACAGGGATAAAGCAAAAGGCTTTGAGTACATTGAGGATGTACACAAAGAAAGAGTTACACTGAAGGATGTACACAAAGACAGAGTCAGGAACCTCCATTTTCCACCCCTCTGGCGGGAATCTCATGTATATTGTATCTTATTGCTACAAACTTCGAAGGGATTTTATGTTCTCAGTTACTCTTTATTTTCCTATGTATTACTACTTTCCACTCATCTAATAATTCTATTGACATCTAAACATGCTCAAATCTCTTTAATTATATGTTTCTTTTTTCCTCCTGACTCCTCACTTCCCTCTAGTTACCATCTTACTTCTTTTTATACTTTCGTGGTAAAACTTTTTGAAAGAGTTGTCTATACCTGTTATTTCAATTTTCTCCAATCTTGCTTCTTACTCTATTGCTTATTCTTACTCAATGAAGTCTTCAGGTTATTGGATCATGTGGATAGTCTACTGGACTATCAGAGCATTTAATAAACCTTTCCATTGCCTTCCCTGACACCCTATACCTCTTGTTTGCCTCCTACTGCTCTGGTTGTTTCTTCTCAAATTCTTTTGTAGCTTCATCTTCCTCTACTCAATCATTAAATGTTAGCTCCTCAAGACTTAGTCCCAGGCAATTTTTTTCTACTCACTCTATACTCTCACCCATACCTATAGTTTAAATTATCATGTGCACACCAATGACTCATAAATTTATATTTCCTAGAGTTCTCTCCTAGATCTCTCCTAGAGTTCTACATTCATATATTCAACATGCAACCTCCACTTAATGTTGCAAAGGCATCTTAATCTCATCATGCTCAAGACTAAATTCATAATCTTCTTTAGCAAACCCTTTTACATTATTTGCTCTCTCAATGGATAATAAAATCTATCCAGTTGCACAAAAAAATAAGTATTCATTTTTGACACCTCTCTCTTTCTACTTCTGGTATTAATCAGTCACAATTTTACTCCAAATTATGTTTTAAATCTGCCAATTTTTTCTATTACACCAGTCTAGACCCAGAACCATATGTCTTACTTGGACATACGATACCATCTAATTGGTTCTTGTTCAATCACCCCTTAACATAGCTATAAGGCCCCAGAAATTTTTCCATTTGCTGATCTCTCAATCTTCATTTTCCAATACTCAGCCACCCTCCTCTGCTTTTCTGCTTCACACACATCGGGCTCTTAGATACCTTAATATACCATGGTTCATTCCAATATGGGGTCTTTTCACTTGCTCTTCCCTCCGCCTGGAACACACAGACCACTGCTTTAACTGTTTTTGTTTGTTCGTTCGTTTGTTTTTATCAAGTTCACCTCTACTCATTTTTTTGAGAGCCTTGCATTCTAGCATATGCCAAGGCTACATTGTGACTCATTCTTGCATCATGTTTCTTTTATTTTCTACACATCTCGAATTTTAATTATTTCTTCATTAGTGTGACTATTTGTCAATCTCCCTCACTAAACTTTATATACATAAGAATTAGAATTTTGTCTGTTTTGGCTTATCATTGAATTCTAGAAGGTTAGTATAGTACTACAGTATAGACAGTAAAAAGTAGCATAGTACTACGAATGTAATAAGAACTATTTGGCATGTGAATAATTACATTAAATGCAGAATTTAAAAAGCTAGAAGAAATAAAAATAGTGAGAAACAAAAATTAAGACATATTGAGAGAGTGTTTAGCAAATGGACACTCGAAAATTCTAAAAATCAATTTTAATTAATTTAATATTTATTGTAAGAATTTAAATGATTTATGTAACGTGTAATATATAATATACAATATAATGCTAGAATGAGCCTTTAATGTAACTTATTGTCACCTTGAAGTCTTGTAGCGCACTGCCTTTCAGATAAAGCCTATTTTCATTTTTGCATCAGTAGAAATACCTCTTTTTTACTTTCTAAATTTTGAATAAATTAACTGAAAGACTTGGAAAGTCCTTGGTTTTTAGTTTTACTGGAAGCACCAATATTTTTCTACAGGATGCTTTCAACTTTAGGCTACTTAAGGATCTGAGTGGTTTATTTGAGGATGGCCCAATTAGGTCATCATTACTTAAAGGCAAAAAGTAAAAGAATTCCTTTAAGAAAGTTTGGCCAAAAATAGAAACTATGTTATGTGTAATCCAATGTGCCATAGTTTGTATTAAATTGATTATATTATTTAACATGATAGCATTATCAATAGAAATCTCTTTTAAATTGATTTCTAAGTTATTCAATTTCTCATTAGGCTCTTTTTTGGGAATCTACTGCTAATCTTTGTCAGAGAGACAATTGCAATTAGAAGTAATTCTATTGCTCTGAACATTTGTTTTGTCTGTACAGAATTCAGTATTCCAAAAAAGAATGCCTAATTTATGAATAATAATTTCATTACCTTAGGGTAATTTCATTGCCTTCTTGTCATAACCAATTAAATTGCTTTTGTTTCTTCATTCTTTCAGACATTTATTAAACAATTTTCTGTCTGATGCCCTGACTAGGTGTATAAGAAGTGAGTGAGATACTGTTCCTGTTTGTAAGGAGTTTCCATTTTCAGATTAGTGTCAATTTTCTTGATTTTATTTTCAGATTGTTGCAGACCTTGGAAAAGTTTATTTGATTTATATAATCTTCATAGGTTATCCAATATTCCTGCTGATCAGACTAACTTATCCAATTGTCATATAACACGTAAACTCAGACATGAAATGTTATTTTTAACTGACTTAGAGTAACTTTAGAGACTATTATCACTGGACTGCTATACTGATGAAGAATTTTAAATTCTTGGCTGCTTTGTGAAAATTTTGTTTAGTAATGCCTTTGAGATGTGACCATCATATTTGGCCACTTCTCTCTTCTGAGATTTCCTAATTCTGAAGCATAAACTAATTTCAAGACTGCCTTCCAAAAATTTATATGTTCTAGAAAGATATTTATATTTAATATTCAGTTTTTTTTTATACTGAATTCCCCCCTCCCCACCGTGCAGAGTTAATGGCTTCCTCCAACCCCATTCCTAACAGCTATACTCTTTTAGCTCAATAGATATTTTGTTAAATAGTTAAACTACATGTTAATTTCAACTGAACAACCTGACTCTTTATTTATTTGCTCCCTGATATTTTCAAAGAAATTAATTCCTTTTGTGTACAATTTGTATCAAATTATTCCTCAGTTTAATTTGTAGTTTACTCTACTACCTTGCAGTACATTTGGTCCTCTCTATAACATCCACTGAGACATTTGGTCCAGGCCGAATGGCTGTTGTTTCAAGTAGCCCATAATGTTTATTTATACTTTTGGTTTACAGGACTGATTCATTAAAAAACAAACAAACAAACAAAAAAACAAAAAAAAAAACCACTATCGTGTTTTATAGGTCCAAAAATTGTATTTTGTCTGTGCTGCCAATAATAACCCTTCTTTCTTCAGAAACTAGCTGGTAATGGCACATAGGGTTAGGTAGATGGGTTGCAGTTAGAATTATGAAGAAAAGTGGGATTTGTATTAACTGCACGTTTTAGACAGGACCAACTTTCAAGGATCTTTTGGCATAGACCAAGTATCTCTGTTGACAGTTTGGACAGGACCAAATATCCACTAATCCTTCACCAAACTGAAAAAAAATAATTGACAAAACAATTTTCAGATGGACCTTTTTGTCTTTCTTTCTGTATTTGGTCAACTATTATACATATAAGTAACATTTAAAAAAAAAGGCTTAGCACTGTAGTTAAAAGAACTTCTGTGGAGTACTTACCGTATGGTGATAGGGATGAATGCATTTGTGTTAATGCTATAATTAGCAGAAAGAGTCAAGCTGTTTTGAGAAGTTCCACATCCATATTTAACTGTGGGCCTTCCTTCCACAAGAAATAAATGAAGAAACTGTTGTCCAAAATTCCTCTCACTACCTTTAAGAACAAAATTCTAAGTTAGGGATTAATATAGATTTATTTTATTCAATAACAATCATTCATTCAACAGACAATTTTTGCTCTCAAGGAGTTATGATTTGGTGAGATGGTAAAAGTGGTATTAGATAATTATTCAGTGTAAAAAGCACTATATTAGAAATCTACATTGTTTTCTGCAGGCTGAAAATAGCATAGTATTAACAGCATTAACCTCACATGAGATTAACTTCTGACTCTCCTAGTAGCTAAATGATCTTAACTATTTTGAGCCTCAGTTTCTTCATACATTATAAAGGGATAATGAGACCAAGTAAATATTAGAGCTATTGAGATAATTAAATAAAATAATAAATGAAATGTGCCTGGCATTTAGTGTATTGAATAACTTAATTTATTATTATTAATTACTTATATTTTAATTTTTATGTCTCTTTCATAAAAATTGAAAAGATAAATACATAAAGAAAAAAAAGAAAAACATTCTCCCTTCCTCCAGCCCATCCTTCATCCCACTTTGATGCATTCTTTTCTATCATTTATCTACTCACATACAAATATTTCTATAGACCTGATTTTATTTTTTAAAATAATAAAATAATGTAATAAATAGCTTTATTCATCTTTCTCTTTAGACTTAATACATTTTTAGACATCTGTGTATATAGTTGCATAGATTTCTCTTTTTAAAACATTCTAAATTAAAGTATAACATACAGAAAATCACATAAATTTTAAGCATATAGCTCAGTGAATTATCACAAAGTGAACTCACTTATGCAAGCACCACCAATTTAAGAAAAAGAACATTATCTATAGTGTCAGAAGTCCTATCAATCACTACCTCTTTCTTTCATCTACCAAGTCAACACAATCCTGATGCTTAACAGCTAGAATTATTTTTGCTTGGTTTTAATCTTTATATTAGTGGATCATACTGTACATATTCTTTTGTGTCCATTTACTTTTGCTTGATATTATGTTTGAGAGATAGCATTCATGCTACAGTTTATTCGTTTTCATTGCTTTGGAATATTACATTAAATATATATTTATCATTTATTCTTTCTTCTATAGATGGACATTCTCCTTCCAGTTTTGGTTATTATGAATAATGCCGCTATGATAATTTTGTATGTGTCTCATGTGTTGAAATGCATGTATTTCCATTGTATATATAACTAGGAGTTGAATTTTTCTGTCTGAGAGTATGAATGTGATTAATATTAATTTATCAGCTATTGCCAGCTTTCCAAAATGATGTTTATATTTAACTGTTTACCAGCAATATATGAGTTACTGCTGATCCATATTTTACCATCACTTGTGATAGTCACCTTGTAGATTTTAATTATTCTTTGTTAATTATTATAGCTTTAATTTTCTTCATATTAGTGAAGTTCAAGCATATTTTCATGTTTAATGGCTATTTTGATATCCCCTTTTGTGAAGTGTTAGTTTGTGTTTCTTGCTCATATTTCTATTTGGTTGTTTGTTTTTTCCTTATTGATTATAGAGTTATATCAATGGATAGATCTAATATCTATATATCTATATACATGTATATGTTTGTGTATAGGATACAAGCTCTTTGTAAACCATATATATTGAAAATATCTTCAGTTCTTCAGATTGTCTTTCCAGTCTCTTAAGGATGGGTTGAAACATATGTTCTTAATTTTAGCGTAAGTCAGTTTATCAATTGTTTCTTTGATGGTTATAATTAGTGCTTTTTATGTCATCTTTAAGACATCTCTACCTGCTTCAAAGTCAGTAATAAAGTTATTCTCTTTATTTACATTATCTTCTATAAGTTTTACTTAAGATCTACACTCTACCTAGAATTGATTTTTATACATCATGTGAAGTAGAGGGTTGTGGTAGGTTGACTAATGGCCCCCCAAAATATTCATGTCCTAATTGTCAGAACCTATGACTGCTAGTCTCATGTGGCAAGAGACTGTGCTGGTGTTATTAAATTAAAGATCTTGAAGTGGAGAGATTACCATGGATCATCTGGTTGGATCATAAAATTAGTCACAAGTCTTCTTCGAAGATGGAGGCAGAGGGAAATTCTTCAATAGAAGTAAATAGGCTATGTGACTACAGAAGCTGAGACTGCAATGATGCAGCCACAAGCCAAGGGATGCTAGCAAACACTAGAAGCTGGTAGAGGCAAGAAACAGATTCTCCTCTGGATCCTCTAGATGGAACCAGACCTTATGACAACTTGATTTTAGCCCCATATTAAATACATATTTAGATACATATTAGACTTCTGCCTTCCAAAACTGTAAGAGAGTGAATTTCTATTGTTTTAAGCCACTAAGTTTGTGGTAACTTGCTAAAGCAGCAAAAGGAAATTAATACAGGGGCCAATTTTTATTTTTTCTCTTTTGATTTCCAATTGATCCAAAATCATCAAAATAAATAATTCTCATCATATATTTACTGAATTCTCAGATATTTGTGGAATATATTTTAAATATTTTTGAGGAACTCTATTCCCTACATTTTTCTTTTGTTTATCCTTATGAATATATGTATTTAAGATAATGACTTTTTTTCTTTTTACTCAACCAGTATAAAACAAAATGTCAACAAAAGTGCATTAAACCATGACAAAATTACAACCCTCAGAAATGGCCAGCGTTAATATTTGGTGAACACCTCCATTAGATACAAAAGGTGATAACTGAGAAGACAGATATGTATAGAGAGAAAAACATTTTTTATTACAGCAAAATCATACTGTATTTGTATTTTAAAATAAAAATTATATTAAATTAGTAGTTCTCAAACTTTTAGGTTTAAGAACTCTTTAACACACTTAAAATCTATTGAAACATTATGAAGAACTTTTGTTTACATGGTTTGCATCTTTTGATATTCACTGGATTAGAATTGAAAACTAAAAATTTGCAGACATTGATTGATCAATTTATTTAAAATAACAATAATAAAACTCATCATATAGCCTAAATAACATATGTCAAAATTACATTTTCAAAAATAAAAATAAAATACTGAGAGTAGCATTATTCTATACTTTTTCAAATATCTTTAATGTCAGGGTTAATAAGAGACAGTTGAAATTCTCATATTTACTTCTATATTCAGTCTGTTGTGAATTACCGCTTTAGTTGAAGTATGTGAATTTCAGTCTTGCAAAGAATATAGTTGATAGCCTTTTAAAATACAAATTAGAGAAATTGTAGTTTCTTAAAGTTTGGTTGCAATGTGGAATCTGAAACTATATTAGTGATCTTTACATACTCTGGTACATTAAAATTCTATTAATTTTTCTTACATTTTGAATGGCTATTTTACCCATGTATGATTTTATAAAATCATGCATTGGTCATCTGAAAAATTTTGGTTCCCTGAGTTATGGAGATATTTCAAATATTGACACATTTTATTATATACTATTTAAAAATCACATTCATTAATATTAGTACTCAATTTATCAGAATGTATTGGGAAGCTTTGAAGCTCACTGTGGAGAATATAAGTTATCCAAAATTTTATTTTTTCTTAGAAAACTTTAGTTTTATTATTGGGAATAATAATACTGATATTGGGAATATAAATACTGATAGGCTTAATTTTTGAGAAAACATCTGCAAAATACTTAAGTCTGAATAACCATAGGTTATTTTTTAGTCATTTTTCAAGTCATGTTTTCATAGTGGCTACTTCAAGTAGCAACTTAAAAAATTGCATAAGTGCTTTTCCTCAAGACAGCTTATACTTTAGTATGTAGTAGATTTGCTTTATATATATTTCTTTTATACATAGTTGTATACATAGGACTGAGAATTTAAAAAATTAATACATTTTACTGCACCGTTAAAGACATTTTTGTGTCCTTTTTTATTTTGAGTGCATAGTGAAGTAGGATAAAATGACAGTACAATTTAGGGCCACTGCTAGGCCACTAGGTACCAGAAGTTTTATCCACGGTGACTTATACCATGAGTACAAATGTCAATACACTGAAAAATCCAAATGTTTTATTTTTATTAAAAAAAATAATTTTGATTTTATGTAGGTCTGAAAGGATCTTGGAGATACCCAGGGATCTGGATAAACTTAAACTGGCTCTGTATTAGAACACACATCAATTTAGAAAGGAAAAAAAAAAAACAAGAGTGAAACTAAAAGTATGACTGAAACTCAGATAAATGTTTCTTTAACTTCTCAGCAAAAATGTCAGAAAACCTAGGTTATCTCTCCCCCATGTCTCAGGCTCTATTGGAGTGAAATAAAAGCAACACTCAGGTCTCAAATAATGGTTCAGTGAAAGGTGTCAGGAAAGTTTGTGAAAGAATTTAAAATAGGGAAAAAGAAAAATCCAGCTCACCCATTCAGGATCTCCTCACCTTTGTTTATCTTTGAACTAATGATTCTTTCCTACAGAAATGTAAACTAATTGTTTCTAGTGAATTGCAATTGATTATTTCTTTATAGGTAGATACACTTTCCATGTAATTGTAAGTTTGCTTCAGAATTCCTAAATCTTTATATGTCTCTGCTTATTGAATTCTCTTTTGATTGAATTGTCTGTAGTATCTTACAAGTTTTATCATTAATGAATAGGTTAAATAAAATTTTTGACATGTTCATTTTACATACCTTTTTGAAAATTATCCTTTAACAAAGGAACATAAGCTAATTTCAGTTTTTGAAATTATGAGATGTATCAGGAGAAATGATTCACAATATAGCAGAGCAAATAAAACCAAAAGCAACTCCAAGGAGAATAATTGACATAGAATACAATATAAATGATGTCCTTTGCTATTAAACATAGCAGTCTTGGACTGGACAGAGATGCCCACATTATGGATGATCAAGATTGAGAAGGAAGAAAGGAAGGAAGGAATCAAAATACAATTGAAGAATAAATGAGTGGAACAGATGAAATCTAAGAAATAGAAACAGATTTTTGATGACTGCTTCAAGCTATAGAACTTACTGAAGATGTAAATTCAGTAAGAGAACAATACAAAGTGACATGCAATACAAAAAAATTAAGTCAATATTGCATAAGTAAGGAAACAAATTGGGAAAAACAGCAGCAATAAAGATTTTAAAATAAAATACAAGTAGCAAAGAACATCATAAACATGGTTGAAAATCACTCTTTTGAGATCCTCTTAAATGTCTTTTACTAGTGCCCACTGAATGCATCCAGGTTTTTATCATACTTCTGAGGACTTCAGCTGTACAATACCCCAAATTAGCCTAGTCCTTGACAAAGGGCAATGCATCTTCACCTTTTCTGTCTCTCTTGAGATCCATTAGCAGTTTTTTTTTTTTTTGGTTTCTACTCTAATGTTTTCCCTTACTTTCCCCATTATTTATTACTCAGTTTCTCAGACTGTTTTTCTCTGAATTTGAGTGTATAATTAAGAATATTTAGTATTATTTTTGACCTTTTTTTTTTTCTTTAACTGGGGGAGGGCATTGGGAGCCATGAGAGCACATTTAGAAACATGAAACTCTGTACAAGTATCTTGTGTTTTCTCTCCTGGGATACAAAAAAAGGTTATATCATAAAATAGCATAATGTTCTTTCTTAAATTATTGGTTTGTTCTTCATCCTCATTCTTTTGGAAAAATAAAGGGTGCTTCATTTTGTTATGCACTAAAAGACAGTTTGTTATCCTGCCCCACCCCACCATTTTTTACTCTGAAATTTCTACTGATATTTTTATAAAATACAATTCATAGCAACCAACTCATATTTTTGAAATAAGACTTAAAAATGTAATGTACGGAGTAGAGCAGAGCTGAACATTTAGGTCAAGCTGTTGTGCCATATGTACAAGATTTGTTTTTTAAAGTTTCAAAAACCGAATTTTGAAAACTAATTATACATATTATACAAGATGTATACAGTACCATGTAAGAGTGAATTATTTTTAAAGGTAGGTCAATCACTAAACTCAATGATAGAGATGAGAAGTCTTATCCAAGTATACCAACATCCTGTTATGAACCATATCTACCTTATGATATAGTACATAATAACATTGCTTAAATAAAGGTCATAGGAATAAAAATGAAAACAAATAATTAAGTTTAGTTCTCTCTATAGTCTGCTATGCCATAGCAATTTTTGATTCACCATACTGATTTACTCTATTAATAAGTTATTTCTTGTTTGATATAATAATACTTTTAAAGAAATTAAAAGTGTTTTGCCAATAATATGTGACAGTGGGCAGGGAAATGGAAGACTTGTAGGTGCTAATGTATTTATATGCTTCCACAGCAAATTATTCATTCTATATTCAAAGAATATATGTCATATGACTGAGTAACTTTTTCATTTTTGAATCAATTGACTTCGTATTATAAAACCCAGATTCTGTAATTAGAGAAAAGCTATGAATAAACAACCAGGAGAAATTCTTTGGTTTTCACAAGTAGTAATAAAGACCTTATATTTTCAAATACAATTATGATGAACATTATTTGATTTTAGAATTGAAAAATTAATGGCAGTTAGTAAAACAGAAATATAGATTTTCAAAATAGAACTACGAAAGAAAATGATAAGTAATGACTACCCTTAGGTAGATGTATATTTTACATTAAACTTTATGGGTTCCATACGCCACATTAAACTTAGTTCAACATTGCTCATTGAGCCCAAAGACATCACACGAATGAGAATCTCTCTCTCTAATATATACATATATATGTATATGTTTATTTGTATGTTTATAGGTATACACACACACACACACACACACACACACATATGTATATGGCAAATGTGTGTCTTTTTTCCCATAATATTCCAATTTGTACTACTTTTGGACAGGACTTGAAAACTCTAGAAGGGCTTATTATTAAGCCATTGAAGGAAGTTCATTGTTTCACTGAACAGGTGCTTGATGATCCATTAGTGAAGAAGTGTGAACCTATCATTTTTTGAAATAAATCTTTATGCTTTTAGGCTATGTAGTAATTTTTTTCAATAAGTAATTTATGTCTTGGGTTTTCTGACTATCCTGAAAATATTTTGAAGCTCTATAAAATCCACAATTCTCAAATTTTATTTATTCTAATGAAATCATTAATTGTATTTCCAGATTTAAGATTTATTACACATAAAAAAGTGCTACTTAGAACAATAAACACTAATCGTTACTTGCAAGACAATGGACTCTAGCTTCTAGATATCATAGCCTTTTAGAGAGATGATTCTAACACACTGAGTCTAAAATTTATATATAGTAAATATTTATACATATAGTCTATATATTATATAATTAGCCTCATAAGAAATAAATAATAAAGTAACATAGAGAGAGGAAATGATATCCTAGTCAACTTTTTAAAAATTTTGGTTTGCTTGGGTATTATTGCATTGGGTTGTAGATCTAAAATTTTCTAAGCATGAAGACTCCATCACTTCATTGAAATATTAAAGATAGAGTATTTATGGTTTATATGGTTATGTGATTTACTATTTCCATTAAAAATGGAACTTTGAACTATTGCAGTGAATGCTCCCAAACATCCATGCCAGTTTGATTTGAGATCATGTGTAAATAAACATTCAAAAGAGATTCACTGGTCATCAGTTTGAATTAAAATAAAATTCATCATTTCCTATAGAACTGATAGTGATTCATACAGACTATATGTTTATTAAATCAGGTATATAGATGGTCAAATTTGTAATTTTTCATAAAGTGACATGGCTTTCTACCCTCTCTCAGAGAAGAAATCTTGATAATAAAAATTACATTTGCATTATTTATAATCAAACTAAAGTACAGTAAGGTTAATTGATTTACCCTAAATTGTACAGTTAGCTCACACAAACTTGTGTTCAAGTCTACCCTTGGTGGCCTATAAATTTGATCAGGACTGTCTACAGCAGAAGTTGAATGATCTTTTCATCCTTGGTGCCACCTTTACAGAATGATAAAGACTGATCTCTGAGCCTGCAATGTGTTATCTACTGAATACATATGCTTTTGCTGCATCTGTAGAACTCCCCTTTCCTCACTCCCCTTCATGGTTTGTATTTGTATATAATAGCAGTAACCCCAGTAGCAACCTTAGCAGCAATTGCACATGGTATAAAGACATCTTGGAGTACAACTGAGACATGGGTAGTAACATGTATTTAGGATGTAGTTAGAGTGAGCTAGTTGGTCAGCGGAAAAATGGCAAGCAGGGCTCCAAGGAGAACTAAAGCATTATGGTGGTGGCCTGGCAAGCATAATTATTTATTAGCACATGTTTATTACATACTGCTGCAGAATGGCTTCTGGGACAATTTCTAAAATTTATAGAGAGCATATTTTAATTTTTCCTAGACTGTTAAATTTGCTTAACCATTTTTTTTTTTTAAACTTGTAACACAGGACTGTTAGATGAAATGAATCTTCCTCATTTGGATGAAATGAACGAAATGAAAACTAAAAATTTCATCAATTGTCTATCCTGGTACTGTCTCATTCCAGGATTTTTTATAGCCTAAATATTCTTTTCCTGGGTGGATATGTCTATCAGATGGATGTAACATTAATGAAACCTATTATTAGACAAGAATGTAGTATCCTGGGTCTCTAATCCCCAGTGTCAAGCGTCCTTATCAGGCACTATCTGAATAAGATATTCAGCATTTACTTCATGTTTCCATTTGGTCAACACTATTTTAATCACATTAAATGTACTAACTCTTTCAATCATTATAACAACTCTTTGATATCTTGGGTATTATTATTATTATTATTAATATTATTCCATTTTATAGAAACCGAAGCACAGGAACATTAAGTAACTTGTCCAAATGGCAGAGGTAGGTAGTCCGGCTACAGGGTAGTTTTCTTAACCACTGGATTATACTGTTCTTGAGATAGTCATGGCAGTAATTTCAATCCTTGACTGATCTCATTTGTTTTAGCTTCTATCTCTGTCTACCAGAAGCAAGCTTGTTTCTCACCAGGCCATTTGCTGATGTAATTACATCAGAAGAAGAATTGTATCTCTCACTGACTTATTTCTTCATAAATTTCAATTATAGAAATAGAGGCTAATTGTTCTTAACATAATTGTTCTATTTCAAGAGAAGTTTAATGAATTACATCATTTTAGGTCAAGGGTTGGCAAATTATGACCCATGGACCAAATTCTGCCATTGTCTACTTTTGTAAGTAATTTTTTTTTTAGAACACAGTCACATTAATTTATTTACTTTTGTCTATGGCTGCTTTTATGCTATACTGGCAGAGTTGAACAGTTGTGATAGAGGCTATATGGCCTGTAAAATTATTTATTCTCTGGCCATTATAAAAAAAAATTGCTAATCCCTCTTTTCTCCTGATCAAGTAGACTTAGGAAAAAAAATTATCTTTCAAGCTACATTTTGACTAAACTCTTGAAATTTGTTCCTCTTTGTTTCTACTTAACAGAGGAATAAAGTATAACAATGCTTAACAGAATGGTTTCCTAAAATAAAGCTTCAATGCCTCATAATTTTTCATCATAACCATCAAAGTTGTGATGAAACTCACAAACAGAACTTTAAGAACTATTCTAATCAAGTGCTTACTCTATGCAGAGCACTGGTTGCAGTACTGAGGAGGTTGGTGGAATAGAGATGTAAAATGCAATTCCAGATTACGAAGTGTTCCCTATTTAGTGAAGACATATAAGCACAAAAGCATATACTTGGTATCTCTCCACCAAGTGGTGAGATTTCGTATTCACCTTTGTATCTTTCACAGTGTCTAGCAGAGTGTGGTACGTTTTCTAGGCACTCAGTTATAATTTGTTGAATTTGACTTCGCTGTCATAAAAAAAGATAAGGTACAATGAAAAGCAATCACTACACACCTTATAAATGGCAATGTACAAATTCATCCATCCATGCTTTCAAACCTACTCCCTCTCATATTCATCTGGAATTAGCCACATTGGGAGCTATTAAGGAGGGACAAAGATATCCCCAAAATTTTATGGTGGACATTGTAAAATTGATTAAAACAACCGAGAAAACTCTTTTCTCTATAAGAAAAGACTATGCTTTTTAATAAGATGTCAGGAAATGCTGCGAGATTTCACAGGCCTTGGTGTAAGTATCTAATGAAGATATTGTGTATTCTGCTGAGAATTGCTTTAAAGAGAAAGGCAGATGTTACGATTCTTTAGATTTAATATTTTCTTTGGCAATATCAGAAATCTCTTCTTTTACCTCTTCCTAAATACACACAGAAAAGGAGGCCCCCAGTAATCCTGCTTGTTCTATCAATTCCTACCCGAAATAAATAAGACTAGTCTTTTATTTTTTCTTTCTTAAATACAAACATTAAATAATATAAAGATCGCTTTTCATTCCCGCTCTGCCACTGGAGTTGCTCATGTAATTTGCCTCCTGTAACTTGGTCAGATGTCTGCTTCTAATTCTCAAAGATCACATACTTCCAAAGGGCATGCTTATTTCTTTTCAAAGGAGCAGCACAGAAAGGATTCAATTGCATAGTAATATATCCCATGACGAAATCTCCTGATTGATATTGCTAGCCGAATAGAGCTCATTTTCTGAAAGTGCACCTAAAGAATTTCGTGTGGTCTCACCCCTTCTCCCGTGACCTATTAGTAGCTCTTTTGACTGGGTTCCAGAATTCTGAATTGGTTCAGTGGCAGATTCAAAAAGCTTTCTTTCATCTTGACTGCTGTTCTCAGAGCTGTCTTTCTCCCACAGAGAGTTCTTTTTTAAACTATCTTTTCTAAGGATTTTTACTATAACCCCATAAGGATTCAAGTTTTATCTTCCTTTTGTTCCTTTTCAACATCAATTAGTTGGTGAGGCATACTGAGAAAAGATAAATCTATGGTTTTGAACTAGGAATATAATTCAAAGCTGACATTGGCTTACAACCTGCTATTTCTCTAGCCTTTTCCCTTTAATATTTGATGATACAAAATACAAATGTTCAATAAATGTTTGTAGAATGGAATTGTGTTTTTACTGAAATGTTCAGGAATGGAAAAAATGGCAAAACTAAAAAACAAACAAACCAAAAACAAAACAAAACAAAACAGACAAAAACCAACCCCTAGAATCTAAAGTGAAACATCTGTTTTAATTTCCCCACTACTTTTAATTGCTCCTACACATAACATACTAATTTCAAAGGAAAGAAAATTAGCCCTTAGGTCAAGTTAAGGGACACCTTTTATAAACTACAGGTGTCTAACTGAATCACAAAAATCTTTGTGTTCATCTGTTGGTGAGGTTTCTATGAGTTTGACAAATGCCAAGAGGAGTGAAAGCAGAAACCCCATGAAACATTCTGCTGAGATATTCTCAACAGTGTAGGATTGAATTACCTCTTTACAAATGAATAAAAAGAATGCTTTACAGACAAAAATATTTCCTCCATTCACAGGCTATGAAATTCCCATGAAAAAACACTTTTCATGTATCTAGTCCTATGACGACAACAATTAATAGAAGATAAGAACGGAAATTGCTAGTCATTAAAATGGTCTTGTTTTATTACAAATAATTTCTAGCTTGATTTTGTTTTTTTGGTAGGTCAATGGATATAAAAGGCAAAAATAATTCTATGGCACTAATATCAGCTTGGATGTTTTATTGCTTTAAATTAAAGTACCAACTTGAACAGGCTGTATATGTGCTTGGCATGTATTTCTACGGCCTTCCAAAAGAGCATATTGGTGATATGGACATATGCCACGAGCAAGGCCCAGAGGAGAATTCCCAGAGGTTGGCTGCTTCTTTGGATATAAGCTGTTTTTAGTTGGTACAAACACACTTTCCACAAGGAAACACCTTCCAATTTTATACAACTTAAAAAATTGTAGCACCAGAAAATCATTTTGCTTTGTGGCTTTAAATTATTATGTTTGTGTTTTTTGTCCTATTTCATTTGTTTTTGTTTTTGCTTTTGTTTCCCCTGCAATTCACCATTACCTCCAAATTTCATGGTCTACCACCATTTAAATTTGGAATATGAAAGCAAGTTTTCCTTTTTAAAATCTTCTCTCTCTCTGTCTTTTAACATAAATAAATCAGTCATTCTACAACATCATTTAAACATGGGTGCTTACGCTCCTGGGAAATAAATAATGCTGGCCTAGTTCTGACAAGTTAGTTTCTTTCTACAATATAACATAAATTCTCAGTTTAACTTAATGTTCAAAACTTCTAACTGTGCTTAGTTTTCTAAAAATGCTTCTTTTAGACATTCTACTCTTAGTCAAACCATAAAAGGTTTTAGTTTTGTTTAGAAAGTACAGAATGATGAATTGGTTTTGCAAAATACTTCAAAATAGAGAAGAAAATCATTTGAGAAATAATGAGCTGCCTTACTGTAGACAATCTGTCCAAGTACTGAAGACATTATATCTCCAATACAGGAATTGTTAAAACTATTGTACATTCATTTCAAAAGAGATAAAACAATTGTCGCATTTGGAATATTGCAAATAAAACACTTTAGTGATGTTCAGTCATAGAAGAAAGAGGCTTGTAAGTTCTGATTACAGAGATCCTTGTGAGTATATTGCATAACATAGAAAATCCTGGATATAGAAGCATTTCCTAAAACAAATACTATTAATACTACTTTTTTTCAAACTAGTAATTTTAAGATAACACTACAAGAGTGATAAGAATTTTCCCAATTGTCAGATGAATTCCAGCTTTGGAATGCCTTTTTCTAAGTTACCAAGTATTGAATGCAATTCATATTTGGTGATTTATATTATAAAAATATGCTCTGAAACATTTGCAGCATTTATATTTTACTGCTATAGCCATATGTCGTCAAATTCATATGCTTGCTGTATTCTTCCTTGCTGGTTCAGAGCCTGTTTGTAAGTCATGTTCCATTGACTGACTCATAAATTAAAGAAACTTCTAAAGAAAACTAAAAAGAATCAAGATTTTCTTTTGGTAATACTTCATGCGCTAGGCTAGAAAAGTTTCCCCACGATATTTAAATGAATAATTCACTGATTCAATAGGTTAACATTTGAGAAAGAAATATAACATATAGGAGGTCAAACCTTTAATACTCACTGTATAGAATAGTTCCATTCAAAGCGTTTGTTTTTATAGTCAAGTAGATGGTAACAATTCTGTTATGTTCTTTCTCCAGGATAAACTTCAACTCATTCAAGGTTGGAAAAAAAGGCAGTTCTAGGTATGAATTCCCATTGAAAGATGGAAAAAGTAAATCTGCATCTAAAAAAAAAGTCATATTAATATATTCTGATATACTATATTGTTAATCAAGTAGATAAGAATGACACATTAATAGTTAGGATTCATTTTTAAAAAACTAATATTTATAAATATTATTTAGGCCCAGCTTTAAGAAATTTAGATATATAAGTATAATAAAGTTGTAAAGTCATTGTCTCAAATAATTAACCACTGGTCCAGAGGAAAAGACTCGAAGCAAGAATGCTAACTTGTTGTTCGTAAATAAGCTTTAAGGGTAAACAAACACCCTAAAACTGTATGAAAAAAATCTGTAAAATCTGTGAAATAATAGTTTTCATTAGTTTTAAAAATATTCTGTTACAAATGGCTATACATGAAATTATATATACTTAAAATCAAATTTGATTTGATATAATTACACAGCAATAAAAAAGTTAAGATATCTGTGACACAAAAAAGATTAGAAAGTTGCCACATTCTTTTTATTAATATTCATTAATATTTAATGCTTTTCAGTAATAAGATATTTAAAAAATATTGCTCCTATGAGAGGTTATTCATAATTTTAGAGCTATTCTTTTAGAATTCTTAATCTTTTAAATAATTAATCTCATAAACTCTTGAGGCACATATAATTTAAAAAGTATTTTATTGTCATATATCTATATTTAGATCTATAGACTTGTACACTGAACAAGTGTAATACATAAGATGTTGAAATTGCAACATCTTATTTTTGTCTTTCTTGCAGTGGGAAAAGTTTTCTCTCTCTCAGGGTGAAAACTTGGCAGTCCCTATGAGTCATACTTTCTTTCTAAGTTATACAATGATTCAAAGTTTAAAAAATTTATCAATATTTTACATTTTCCATCGTAGATATGACGTCCCCTACCCTTTTTCACCAGTCAAGGCCTGCAGGGCGCCTGACTCCTGTTGTCTGCCTGGAGTGGTATGAAGAAGCTGGCTACCTGCTCCTTCAGGCTAGCTGCTGTTTCTGACCCTTCCAGCTTTGAATGAGAGAAGACAAGGTGGAGTGACAGAGAACACAGTAAAGGAGAGCTGTTAGAGTTGGTGATTAATACTGTTGTAAGCAGGCCTCATGCTCTCCAGGAATAGCCGATGTTTAAAATAAACCATTTCCAAATATCGCCTCCCATTCAGTTGGTTGCCTGTTTGTCGTGTTGGTTTCTTTTGCTGTGTAGATTTTCAGTTTGATACAGTCCCATTCATTTATTTTTGCTTTTACTTCCCTTCGCTTTGAGGTCAAATTCATAAAATCTTCTCTAACTCCAAGGTTCATGAGTTCAGTACCTATGTTTTCTTCTATGCGATTTATTGTTTTCGGGTCTTATATTTAGGTCTTTGATCCATTTATGGAATATTACTCAGCCATAAGAAAAGATGAAACACTGCCATTTGTGACAACATGGATGGATCTTGAGATTATCATGCTAAGTGAGACAAGTCAGACAGAAAAAATTAACCGTAAGACTTAACTTCTATGTGGGATAACAATCTGAAAGCAACAAATGAACAAGACAACAGGGAATCATGGACACAGACAACAGTTTAGTGGTTACCAGAGGGGAAGTGGAGGAGTCTGGGGGAGGAAATAAGGGTAAAGAGGGCAAATATATGGTGATGGAAGGAAATTTAACTTTGGGTGATGAACACACAATGCAATATACATGTGATGTATTATTGAATTGTACACTTGAGACCTATTTAATTTTGTTATCCAATATCACCCTAATAAACTTAAGTAAAAAAGAATTAAAAAAGAATTGCACACACAGAAAATAAAATGGACTGTTTCTCTTGTGGTAGGAATATTAGATAAAATACAGAATTTTCAATTACATTTCAATTTCAGATAAACACAAATGATTTTGTTAGTATAAGTATGTCCCAAACATTGGCATGAGATATACTAAAAAATTATTTGTTGTTTATTCGAAATTCAAATTGAACTGAGGGTTCTCTGTTTTTAGTTAAACCTGGCAACCCTATGACTCATGAGGATTTGTGCAATTTTTAGAAACCCTTTACCAACTGCAATTCTTAGGACTTGTCCTAAAGCCTACCTTTGGCTTGTCACTTTTAACTTGGTCCCACTCTGATTTTTCACATTATACACAGACTCTTGCTTTTGACAGCCACTTTCCAGTGCCAAAGTTACACAGGCAAGGAAGACTTGATTTAAGACTAATGTAATAGTGGAGAGAGGCCAGAATTCCGTCTTTGTGCAATTCCTCTGAAACAAATGGTGGTAAAGTTTTGAAGAGCTGAGGTGAAGAGATCATAGACTATCTGTTTTGTTATTGGCCTTACTTCCAAAACATCAACTTTCTCATGTCATCATTACAGAAAGTAGTTTACAATCTGGAGCAAGGCACCCATTGAAGGTAGGCTCCTACCCTCCCAAGGAAACTGGGAAAGAGGACCACTATCATTTTTTTGATGATTACATTTGAAAGAAATGGCTCCAGGTCTTGGAGAGAGACATTCCTGGCTTGTAAAATTGGCAAAAAACTTTTAAAAAGATTTATTTCTCAAGGGTGCAAAAGATTTACAATTGACAGTTTTCTAAAGTAAATGATCTAAGAAAAGTGAGGTCAGGGACCTAGAGTCAGGAAGAAGCCTGTCTAGATTTCAGTCAAGCTGAGAGGAATGTTAGTGTTTTCTTGGTTACCTGACTAGAAAAGCTACTTGGAAGGAACATAAAATGACTCGGGTCAAATCTCTTTTCTGATGGATTCATATCTACTTCATGGTAAATAGTCTTACATTCCCTGCCATACTGTCTGTGGGGGTATAGTTAATTTTACAATATCCTCTCTCTCTGTCTCTCTCTCTGTTTCCCTCTCTCCTCTATCTTCTCTCCTCTCTCCTCTATCTTCTCTCCTCTCTCCTCTCTCTCTCTCTCCCTCCACAATACACACACAAATGCAAAGGCTGCTCTGGCTTTCTCGGGTATGAAAGTATGACTGTTTGTCCATGGTGTTCCTTTCTAAATGATCTACTTTTAGCTACCCCTAAACACTGTCAGATGTGATGGGTGGAAGAGAGTAAAGGGCGAGGTTGACAAGATAGTTTTCTACAAAACCATTGTCCTCAAAATAATGTCTGTAAAGCCCTTTTTCTTCTTCAAATGCTGCCTCTTTTCATATCAAGAATATTTCCTAGTTAAATCCTGCTCTTAGATATGGTACATCATTTTGTTTATAGCATTATACCCTGGGTGTAAAAGGAAGTTTACTTTTAACATTCTGTTAATGTCCATAACTTTGCATTGCCAGATACAAATAATATAACTTATCTATTAGCAAACAACTTGATTCAATATATGATATCATATATTTTTACAATTTCTTGTCTTTCTACCCATAATATTTAACTCCTTCAAGTTTACCTAACTGGCTCTTTATTTTACTGGATCTGCTGTTTTCAAAGGTTTTTAGGCCTAGTTAGCAAATCCTTTATCAGTGTTCCTATGGCTAGAAATCTCTTCAATACTTAATATTTATTTTTATTAAAATCTTCTCCTTGTCTTTTACCACACTATACTACAATTTTACTGTCTTCTTATTTGCCCGATAGAGACTTTTCAGACAGTTCTCTCAACTATCCCATAATGAGCATAGTTTCCAAAGCTCTATCCTGGGTCATAATAATTCCTCCATTTTTTTCTAAATCTGCTCCTCCTCCATTTTCTTACTCATAGCTCTTATTCTTCTAGGCTTAGAAACTCAGCATCATTATCCACCCATCTCTTCTCAAACTAGATGCTGGTTCCTGTCACCCTTTTCTGAAATCAAATCTTGCAACTTTCCCTCTGCTACCACTACTCTTATTTAAGTTTTCAAGGCATTTAAACTCAACTGTTGGAACAGATTCTTTCTAACCGGCCTCCCTTCTAGTAGTGTCTATTAGCTCTCATTGCTGTCATGTCAAATTTACTTAGTTGTAATCATCTGAGATCTTTGGTCAAAATTGTTCAGTACTACAGAATAATTCCTCTACTTATGGAGTAAACTAGACCTTCCATGGTTTTATTTTTCAGCGCTTCTACACACATACATTTACGAGTGAGTTTGAACCACATTTTTTTTCTATGGCTCTACTTGTGTTAGCACTGTTCTATTTGTTTGGAATGCATTTCCAATCCTGGGTATATAAATCTTCTCTTAAGTCAAGGCTCACCTTGAATATTCCCCCAAATTTGAACTCCCTATAGTACTGTATCTACAACTCTTTTAGTGCATGTATGTTTTCTAACTTATGTTACAGTTGTTATAATTGTTGGGTAGCATTGATAGAATAGTAAATCTGTTACTTTGGATAAGAGAAGTAAATTATCTTTAATTAGAAATAAAATATTCTAAATAAATTTTCAGAAGACATTGGGGAAATATGAGTTAAAGAGATGAGTTTGCTTTCTTGTGACCAGAAAGGCTCATAAAACATTTGGTGTTTGGCTAGATGGAGTAGAATGTTCAACAGATAAGAAATTGCACCTATACCATTTTTAATATATTATAAGGAGAAAAACAATATGCTAATCAAGTTAATGGATGATGTAGATAGCTCTACACTGGAAGAAGTTTGAATGAGAAATTTTAATGTAGCTATAGAAGATGAAAATGGTTAAGATTACAAAAAGATGGATTTGGGTTTTAAATTAATAGAATCCTTAGCATGTAACTTGGCAGCTATTTCAATGTTGCATATCTGTTGATTCTACCATATGATTTTAGACACTGTTTCTTCCTATTGATTTTACCTGTACCATTTGGAGTTGCTGATGTTTTCATTCATTCAACAAATATTTGTGGAGTGACTATTACATGCTAAGACTAGTCAAAAAATATAGTGGTGAGCAAAACAGATAAAAAACCTCACCCTCATGAAGCTTAGATTCTAGGTTTATGAAAGAAACCCTCAAGCTAGAAGTTGGTGAAATTTATTCTACTAATGTGGTAGATCTTTTCCTGAGCCCTGGGAAGATATGCCACCCTATTTGTTTAACCATTTTTTCCAGACATTTGCTTTCAACAAAGGAGCACTGAGCCTAACGTGAGATGTAGGACTAGGTAAAAGGGGGAGAAAAACAAAACCTAATTCATCTACCCTTCCACACTATTCATTCTCTGGTGGAAAGATCTGTGTACCATTCATCTTTGTATTCTCTTATGGAATGACCAATTTTGCACATTGTAGGCAAATATATTCTTAAACAAATAAAACTCTTGCTAAAATAATCATTTGTGATATTTTAAAAAAAGGACAGAAAAATATTCTTATAATTAAAATGGGTTGAAGAAAGGTTATAGAGATGGGGTTCTAGAATTTTCCTTGTGTTTAAGCTTTTTACATTATTTATAAATCCACAGGAAAATTTCTGTAGGAGGATACTCTTTATATAAGGGTTCATATATGAATCAAATTATTGGGATCCATAATCAGGTTTTACTTATTCTGAGAAATAGTGAACTCACCAAGAGCAGTAAAAATGTAATTCAATTTGCTTGAAAAAATGACTTCCACATTACTTTGCAGGAGCATTTCTATTGTATAATTCAGGTGCACCTGCCTACTTCCTAACTCACACACTCCTTGAACCTTTTTTTCAGAGCTGACAGGTTTTATGAAAATTATGACAGGGAACAACAATTATGAACAATAAACATTTGCTATTGAATTGCTTTCTAACCATATTAATTTTCATTATCATCATGTTTAGTGAATATGTTGAAAAACAGAACTGCCCTGAATGTGGAAAACAAGACTAATTGGGGTTAGGCGGAGTGTTTTCCCGCTGCTTCCAAAAGCCTCTTCAGGCAATGCTATTTGAACACACTCCAAATGTATTTCTCTTCCAATTATAAATGGAAAAAAACCCCACAGGGTTTTTATATGAAAATATGTACTAAACATTTTACGAAATATGTCATATAGTAGTTAATTAGTGGCTTCTGATTACAACTTAGACATCTGTGATATTTAAATGTCTTAAAAGATTATATAGGCTGATCTAGCTAATTATATTAAGTTTTATATGGTTAAAAAAATTTAAAATCAGTTCTGAGTCATGGGAAAATTCAATAAATTAATCCAGAAGTAGGATCTTTTAAATTCCTAAATTATGTTATATGGAAGCAAAACAAAGCTCCCAAATTGTGAAAAGAAGGTATGAAACCACAGTACCAAGTTTGAAGCACCTTATTTTAAAAATATGGATGTATTTAATTTTTTTCATTCAACATGCTTCTATGGTATGAATCAGAACCACAGTCAATTAATAACAACAACTCACTGAAATTTCATCCAGGAGAGCACCATGGAGTTATTTTATGATATAGAAAACACAGAAGAGATTAGTATCTTTACCTTTAACATAATACATCTGAACAGCATAAATGTTATGCACTTTGAATAGAAATAAAACTCTTTTGTCTGAGTTTTATTATTGTATGAATTATAATCCCCTCAGCCTCGTATAAAGGTCTTCTATGATCTAACCCCTAAAACTGACATACTAGTCTATGATTAAAGCTACAAATGTGATGGGTCACAAATTATATATATACAACTTTATTGTAATTCTTGGTCCTAGAAGAAATATTGTTTGCTATTCTTCCTTTATAATGGAAACAGATTTGACTTAATAGAAATTAAAAAATTAATACTAGTAAATATTTTTGTTGGTCTTTTCTTACTTTCCCCAGAAAGAACATTATACAAATTCTATGACTAAGTTCATAAAAAAAGATAAGAATGATACAATGTAATTAATAAATATTTTGCTTTGAGATTAAAAACATTGCATCTCTTATGATTCTAATTTTATTAAACTCTGTGATAAAAAGGAATATCTCTAATTAATAAGTTCATATATCTCTCTTTCTGAAACATCACTAAAAAGTAATGACTCTAACCAATAATATTCAAAGATTCAAAGTTAAAATCACCTATATTATTCCAAAATTATAAAATTAAGTTCCAAGACCCATGAAATAAATATTACACATATTAATTATGAGAAACTTCAATGTCTTAAAGATCTTTACAAATTATTGTTTTGGTTTTCTTTGAGTAAACACCCAGAAGTGCAATTGCTGGGTCAAAAGGTATATCCATTTTTAATTTTTTGAGAAACCTCCAGACTGTTTTCCATATATTTTTTGCTTATTTTAGAATTTAAAAAAAAAATTACGTTTGAATGGACTAAATTATTACCTTTACTTGGATAATTTCCCCATATTAGTCATTCACATTTATGTTAATTCATATATGTTGATCAATTTGTTAAGTGCCTGATAAAAATTATCTATGACTCTGTTGTTGCTGCTAGTACTGCTGCTATTTTTGCAGCACCTACTTTTCTCCCCACTAGAAAAAGCACTTGCAAAAATGAGGACAGAACTATCATTTCTCCGTTTGGCCATAACCACTTCATTCCTGCATTTAGAACATAAAGAGAGTTTCTCTGCATCTGATCAAAGCAATGTACAAGGAAATAATATGTGTTAAAATCAAAACAAAACAAAACTTAACAAAACAAAGCACAACTAGGACAAGAAAGATAAAGAACCGTCAATACCTCACATTATACCTGACATGTCATAATAGCTACCAATCTCTCTCTAGTCTATTCCTATACATTCTTCTCTTAGTTCAGAAATTTTCCCTGAGTAATCTCATTAAAAAAGTAACTTTAGTTACTTTCTAGCTTCTGAAAACTGTTGATTTTAAATCTTTAGCACAGATAACTTCTGACCTTACATGTCTAGCTATCTATTAGACAGATCCACTTGGAAGGAATATACGTAACCTAAATTCAGCATATCTAAACCAGTTTGTTGCTTTTTGTCTTTTGCAATTTGATCTTCCTTTTCAATAGCAAGTGATAGTTCTCAGTACAACTCACCAAATGACAACCGTGAGTTCCTTAAAAGCAGGCAATTGGCTTATTTTTTTGTATGTTACCAGAAAAATAGCATAATTTTGGCATATATTCAATAAATGTTTAATGAATGAATGAACATGCTGCTAATATTTTGTTTTGCATTTAATTGTAGAATTTTTATCTACCAAGTTGTTCAAATAACAATCTTAGTGTAGTCATCAAACATCCCTTTTTCGTTCTCTATCTTCCAGCCCTCCACATCATTCCTTTTATCAGATATTTAATTTTATTGGTTCTCCTTCACTTGTAATGCCTTCTTCATCTTCTGCTTGTACTCTTCTAAATGATTTCTAACTGTTCCCATGACTTCAGTTTCTCCTCTGTTCAATTCTTGTCAAATTTATCTTATTTAAACACCGGTTCAATTATACCGTTTTCCTATTTAAAAAGTCTTTAATGGTCTCCCATTGCCAGCAAGATAGTAACCATTTAGTGTTGCATAACAGTTATTCTTAACTTTCCTTCCAAGACTACATAATTCTCCAAATAGCCTATATGCTATCCACAGTTTATATTACTCTGAATTTTGAACATTCACTGTTTAGTTTTCCTACCTCCATGAATGCTTCTACTTATTGGTCTTTGTTTTTTCTTAAATCATTTTGGTAAATTTTATTTTTCAAAACTATCTTCTCTTTTAGAGAAGTCCTCTAACACATTGCCATTTATATTTATATTTATATATAGTATTTTAAAACTTTTCATGTACACTTTGTCTATGGTTATGTCCTTATTTTATCTCAAATATATCTCTTCTTTCCACCCTAGATTAACCTTGCTCTGTTTTTGATGGCTGAGCAAGTCAGCCAGAGTCTGGGCTCCTGTGTTGTCTCAATTCGATTGATTCTACTCTGTTCTATTTTCTATATAAGGTTTATATAGTTTGCTAAATATGTTTGAAAAGCATTAATCTAAGGCAAGATATACAGAAATTCATAAGTTAAGCTATAATTAAGCTGTCAGGTCCCATGACATAGCCCTCTACTTTGATGGTCTCCAAACTTGCTCCCATCATGATTGGAGTGATTAGGAATTGAGAATACAACTCATACTGTTTAAATATGAACATGTGATATACATCGAAATGTTAATTTATTAATTGAAAATATAACTGTCTGTGGATTGAGATACTGATATTTTTATGATCTCATTTTTTTTCCCTACATCCATGTTATGTTGGAAGAAAATTGCAATCGGTAAGTCATTGTGATCATAGAAATCGGAAACCAGAGTATTAGAGAAATCACAAAGAATAGAAAATTTGACAAAAGATATTTACAGAAAATGAAACACATAAAAAGCTTCACCTCAACAGTACTCAGAAAAATATAAATTTTAATTACTATTAGATATGTAATTTTACAGCTTTCAGATTGGCAGAAATTAAAAAGTCTCCATTTGCAAGTTTTAGTGAATATGTGAAGTAATTGGAACTGTTACATTTTACTGGGGTTAGTAAAAACTTGATATAAACACATTTAAAAATTATTTGGAAGTATCTGGTAATAAATATTAAGTAGTGCACAAACTATCAAGTACTCTCCTAAATCTTTCAAAAATCTCTTGCATATGTACTCAGGAGGGGATATATAAAAATAATCAGAAGAGTACAGTTTATATATTATTAATCATTTTATAATGATTTCAAAAAAAGTCTAAATTTCCATTAAAAGAATGTTGAGAGTGTAACTTGTGATGAAAGCATATAAATGAATACTATACAACAGTGAAATAAGTTACTCTATCAATATGGATGAACTTTTAGGGCATAATACTGAGCAAAAAAAGCAAGCTGCAAAATAATACATAGAGTTGGTATTATTGACATAAAATTTTAAGACAAATAAAATAATGCTACATATTATTTAGTGGTATATACTATGAGTATGAATAAATGCACGGGATAATAAAGACAAATTCAGAATAGTGCTTATTTCTGAAATGGCAAGCAAGATTACGCAGTGGCTTCAAATGCATTTGTAATATTTTACTTATATTAGTTAATGGCTACATCAATGATTGTTATGCTATTCTTTATATCTTTCTGGAAAACAAATTATAATCTTAAAGTCATTGGTAAGCAGGGGAATTAGAATACAGAAAATAAGATTTGTAAAGCCACAATGATGCAATATTCCCAATGCCCCAATCCTTTCTAATTTGTCTTCTATCTTCATCATTCCATCAAAGCAGCTCTGACTAAAATTATCATTGAGTTCAATGTCTCCATTAAGATTTAAAAGTACATATTACATGCCCATTTTTTTCTTAAGTTTGACTTCTACAGAAGGTTTTTGAGAATGAGTTTTTGAGAATGACAATGTACAATATAACTTAATTAAACATGCTTGCAATGTTAGCTGCTGTTTTAGATGTGATTACTTCAGTAGGTCAAATAAACACATTCTCCTGGCACCTGGTATGTAAGTATCAATTTAGCAAATCCTCTATCTCTATTCTAATCAGTAAAGAACTCTAAGATTACTTTGCCTTTATCCAGAAAGGATAACAATATACTGTCACAGTCTTGTGTTAAGATTACATCAATTCTCCAAAACTGTATCACAACTTAATCCATGACGAAGTCTTTTACTTTATTCACTCATAAAATACTTTATCTCTTCAATGTTCTACTATTTTAGTGATATTTTACACTACCTGTTGATAGTACCTGGAAATAGAAGGTATCTAGATAGATGCCTTGGTACACTATATAAGTGTACCAAGATTAGGGAATAAATTTCCATGAAAATTAAAGGGCATTACACTTATGAAATTTTTGTGGTTCCTTTCATCTAGAACATATAGGATATCTCTATCCAGGGGAAAAAAACAAACAAACAAACAAACAAGTTACATCTGGTGGGCAGAAAGCTTGTAACCACAAAAGAGCAAGGTGAAGACCAATTTGATTCAGTAAAAATGACATCATGGAGAATTAGAAAGAATTTGCATCTTTTTGTATATTGTTTTATTCCAGCCCAAAAAATGTATTCAAATCACTGTTCCATATAGACAGTTTTTCCTTTTTGATTTTCTGACTTTGATTCTGGAATCATGCTCCTTATTCTTGAAATACTTCCTTCTCAAGTTGCTTTAGTGAGTGTCCCTTGCTGGTAAACACTCTCAGTTTATTCTTTTTTTTTTTTTTCCTAAAGATATTCTTATTTTTTTCTGATGGATCATATTTTTCAATGAAAGTTTAGCTGTGCAAATCTTTGCAGACTGACATTTAGTTTCTCTCCATAATTTAAATATATTGTTTCTCTCGGTTGAATTTTATTGCTGATGCTTTAGAATAATTAGAAATGTGCTAGAATATTTAGGTATGTTACGCCTTCTCTATCTACCATGTCTTTAATTTCTTTTGTATATTTGCTTTATCTCTCTGTGTTAAAATATTCAGATCTTACTTCCTGTATTTAATTTTTTCTCAGTTGTATCTAATCTGCTATTTATCTATTGCATTTTTAATTATTATATATTTTATTTATTTAATTGCCTGGAATTTTGTGGTGAGCTCTTTTTGTTTTGCTTATTTTTTAATTCTCTCTTGTATTTTCTTCAGTATTTTAAATAAGGTAATTTTATTTCTGAACTTAATAGATCTAACATCCAAAATCCTTGGGTTTATAATCTTGCAGTTTATTTTTTCTACAGTATTTTGGTTGAGGTGGTCTGTTTTAGCTGGTGTTCTGGTTTTTATTAATTATGTAATTATTTTTATTAATATTTATTGGCAAGAGCCTATAGAGACCCAATTTATGGAATTTGGATTTGCAAAAATGAATTTGATTTTGCTTCTTAGAAATATTGAGGCTTTCAAATTGAGACCATTTTATATTAATTTCTAGTTTGAAATTTCTTCAACCAAATTTGTAGTATGACTTAGAACCATGAACCTACATGAGGGAAGGTCTATTGAAAAATACTTGGGGAGAGGATTTATTTATACACTTGTAGCCCAGGTAGCTGACCAAGAGTTTTCCTGTTGCTTTTCTTTGCTGGTAGGTTCTCCCTTACTCCTCCCTTTCCATTGAGTCAGAAGTTCTTTGGAGGTCTAAAGTATATAAATAATTTTCAGTTTCAACTCTTAACTTTGTCCAAACACAAAGAGCTTTTCTTTATGTCTTATGCTGCCCTTAAAACCTTTATGTCTAGGATCTGCAAACATCAAACGTGCTTTCACTAACACAGTTTTCTTCCTTCCTTCCTTCCTTCCTTTTCTCTTTCTTTCTTTCTTTCTTTCTTTCTTTCTTTCTTTCTTTCTTTCTTTCTTT
>NW_024354500.1:25536585-25568263 GCF_902729225.1 Pteropus medius | reverse complement strand
GCACCTACTTTTCTCCCCACTAGAAAAAGCACTTGCAAAAATGAGGACAGAACTATCATTTCTCCGTTTGGCCATAACCACTTCATTCCTGCATTTAGAACATAAAGAGAGTTTCTCTGCATCTGATCAAAGCAATGTACAAGGAAATAATATGTGTTAAAATCAAAACAAAACAAAACTTAACAAAACAAAGCACAACTAGGACAAGAAAGATAAAGAACCGTCAATACCTCACATTATACCTGACATGTCATAATAGCTACCAATCTCTCTCTAGTCTATTCCTATACATTCTTCTCTTAGTTCAGAAATTTTCCCTGAGTAATCTCATTAAAAAAGTAACTTTAGTTACTTTCTAGCTTCTGAAAACTGTTGATTTTAAATCTTTAGCACAGATAACTTCTGACCTTACATGTCTAGCTATCTATTAGACAGATCCACTTGGAAGGAATATACGTAACCTAAATTCAGCATATCTAAACCAGTTTGTTGCTTTTTGTCTTTTGCAATTTGATCTTCCTTTTCAATAGCAAGTGATAGTTCTCAGTACAACTCACCAAATGACAACCGTGAGTTCCTTAAAAGCAGGCAATTGGCTTATTTTTTTGTATGTTACCAGAAAAATAGCATAATTTTGGCATATATTCAATAAATGTTTAATGAATGAATGAACATGCTGCTAATATTTTGTTTTGCATTTAATTGTAGAATTTTTATCTACCAAGTTGTTCAAATAACAATCTTAGTGTAGTCATCAAACATCCCTTTTTCGTTCTCTATCTTCCAGCCCTCCACATCATTCCTTTTATCAGATATTTAATTTTATTGGTTCTCCTTCACTTGTAATGCCTTCTTCATCTTCTGCTTGTACTCTTCTAAATGATTTCTAACTGTTCCCATGACTTCAGTTTCTCCTCTGTTCAATTCTTGTCAAATTTATCTTATTTAAACACCGGTTCAATTATACCGTTTTCCTATTTAAAAAGTCTTTAATGGTCTCCCATTGCCAGCAAGATAGTAACCATTTAGTGTTGCATAACAGTTATTCTTAACTTTCCTTCCAAGACTACATAATTCTCCAAATAGCCTATATGCTATCCACAGTTTATATTACTCTGAATTTTGAACATTCACTGTTTAGTTTTCCTACCTCCATGAATGCTTCTACTTATTGGTCTTTGTTTTTTCTTAAATCATTTTGGTAAATTTTATTTTTCAAAACTATCTTCTCTTTTAGAGAAGTCCTCTAACACATTGCCATTTATATTTATATTTATATATAGTATTTTAAAACTTTTCATGTACACTTTGTCTATGGTTATGTCCTTATTTTATCTCAAATATATCTCTTCTTTCCACCCTAGATTAACCTTGCTCTGTTTTTGATGGCTGAGCAAGTCAGCCAGAGTCTGGGCTCCTGTGTTGTCTCAATTCGATTGATTCTACTCTGTTCTATTTTCTATATAAGGTTTATATAGTTTGCTAAATATGTTTGAAAAGCATTAATCTAAGGCAAGATATACAGAAATTCATAAGTTAAGCTATAATTAAGCTGTCAGGTCCCATGACATAGCCCTCTACTTTGATGGTCTCCAAACTTGCTCCCATCATGATTGGAGTGATTAGGAATTGAGAATACAACTCATACTGTTTAAATATGAACATGTGATATACATCGAAATGTTAATTTATTAATTGAAAATATAACTGTCTGTGGATTGAGATACTGATATTTTTATGATCTCATTTTTTTTCCCTACATCCATGTTATGTTGGAAGAAAATTGCAATCGGTAAGTCATTGTGATCATAGAAATCGGAAACCAGAGTATTAGAGAAATCACAAAGAATAGAAAATTTGACAAAAGATATTTACAGAAAATGAAACACATAAAAAGCTTCACCTCAACAGTACTCAGAAAAATATAAATTTTAATTACTATTAGATATGTAATTTTACAGCTTTCAGATTGGCAGAAATTAAAAAGTCTCCATTTGCAAGTTTTAGTGAATATGTGAAGTAATTGGAACTGTTACATTTTACTGGGGTTAGTAAAAACTTGATATAAACACATTTAAAAATTATTTGGAAGTATCTGGTAATAAATATTAAGTAGTGCACAAACTATCAAGTACTCTCCTAAATCTTTCAAAAATCTCTTGCATATGTACTCAGGAGGGGATATATAAAAATAATCAGAAGAGTACAGTTTATATATTATTAATCATTTTATAATGATTTCAAAAAAAGTCTAAATTTCCATTAAAAGAATGTTGAGAGTGTAACTTGTGATGAAAGCATATAAATGAATACTATACAACAGTGAAATAAGTTACTCTATCAATATGGATGAACTTTTAGGGCATAATACTGAGCAAAAAAAGCAAGCTGCAAAATAATACATAGAGTTGGTATTATTGACATAAAATTTTAAGACAAATAAAATAATGCTACATATTATTTAGTGGTATATACTATGAGTATGAATAAATGCACGGGATAATAAAGACAAATTCAGAATAGTGCTTATTTCTGAAATGGCAAGCAAGATTACGCAGTGGCTTCAAATGCATTTGTAATATTTTACTTATATTAGTTAATGGCTACATCAATGATTGTTATGCTATTCTTTATATCTTTCTGGAAAACAAATTATAATCTTAAAGTCATTGGTAAGCAGGGGAATTAGAATACAGAAAATAAGATTTGTAAAGCCACAATGATGCAATATTCCCAATGCCCCAATCCTTTCTAATTTGTCTTCTATCTTCATCATTCCATCAAAGCAGCTCTGACTAAAATTATCATTGAGTTCAATGTCTCCATTAAGATTTAAAAGTACATATTACATGCCCATTTTTTTCTTAAGTTTGACTTCTACAGAAGGTTTTTGAGAATGAGTTTTTGAGAATGACAATGTACAATATAACTTAATTAAACATGCTTGCAATGTTAGCTGCTGTTTTAGATGTGATTACTTCAGTAGGTCAAATAAACACATTCTCCTGGCACCTGGTATGTAAGTATCAATTTAGCAAATCCTCTATCTCTATTCTAATCAGTAAAGAACTCTAAGATTACTTTGCCTTTATCCAGAAAGGATAACAATATACTGTCACAGTCTTGTGTTAAGATTACATCAATTCTCCAAAACTGTATCACAACTTAATCCATGACGAAGTCTTTTACTTTATTCACTCATAAAATACTTTATCTCTTCAATGTTCTACTATTTTAGTGATATTTTACACTACCTGTTGATAGTACCTGGAAATAGAAGGTATCTAGATAGATGCCTTGGTACACTATATAAGTGTACCAAGATTAGGGAATAAATTTCCATGAAAATTAAAGGGCATTACACTTATGAAATTTTTGTGGTTCCTTTCATCTAGAACATATAGGATATCTCTATCCAGGGGAAAAAAACAAACAAACAAACAAACAAGTTACATCTGGTGGGCAGAAAGCTTGTAACCACAAAAGAGCAAGGTGAAGACCAATTTGATTCAGTAAAAATGACATCATGGAGAATTAGAAAGAATTTGCATCTTTTTGTATATTGTTTTATTCCAGCCCAAAAAATGTATTCAAATCACTGTTCCATATAGACAGTTTTTCCTTTTTGATTTTCTGACTTTGATTCTGGAATCATGCTCCTTATTCTTGAAATACTTCCTTCTCAAGTTGCTTTAGTGAGTGTCCCTTGCTGGTAAACACTCTCAGTTTATTCTTTTTTTTTTTTTTCCTAAAGATATTCTTATTTTTTTCTGATGGATCATATTTTTCAATGAAAGTTTAGCTGTGCAAATCTTTGCAGACTGACATTTAGTTTCTCTCCATAATTTAAATATATTGTTTCTCTCGGTTGAATTTTATTGCTGATGCTTTAGAATAATTAGAAATGTGCTAGAATATTTAGGTATGTTACGCCTTCTCTATCTACCATGTCTTTAATTTCTTTTGTATATTTGCTTTATCTCTCTGTGTTAAAATATTCAGATCTTACTTCCTGTATTTAATTTTTTCTCAGTTGTATCTAATCTGCTATTTATCTATTGCATTTTTAATTATTATATATTTTATTTATTTAATTGCCTGGAATTTTGTGGTGAGCTCTTTTTGTTTTGCTTATTTTTTAATTCTCTCTTGTATTTTCTTCAGTATTTTAAATAAGGTAATTTTATTTCTGAACTTAATAGATCTAACATCCAAAATCCTTGGGTTTATAATCTTGCAGTTTATTTTTTCTACAGTATTTTGGTTGAGGTGGTCTGTTTTAGCTGGTGTTCTGGTTTTTATTAATTATGTAATTATTTTTATTAATATTTATTGGCAAGAGCCTATAGAGACCCAATTTATGGAATTTGGATTTGCAAAAATGAATTTGATTTTGCTTCTTAGAAATATTGAGGCTTTCAAATTGAGACCATTTTATATTAATTTCTAGTTTGAAATTTCTTCAACCAAATTTGTAGTATGACTTAGAACCATGAACCTACATGAGGGAAGGTCTATTGAAAAATACTTGGGGAGAGGATTTATTTATACACTTGTAGCCCAGGTAGCTGACCAAGAGTTTTCCTGTTGCTTTTCTTTGCTGGTAGGTTCTCCCTTACTCCTCCCTTTCCATTGAGTCAGAAGTTCTTTGGAGGTCTAAAGTATATAAATAATTTTCAGTTTCAACTCTTAACTTTGTCCAAACACAAAGAGCTTTTCTTTATGTCTTATGCTGCCCTTAAAACCTTTATGTCTAGGATCTGTGGGCGATCAGACGGTGGCTCGCCTGGCACCGGTTGCTGTTTTCATTCATTCATTCATTCGGCGCTGTAACAACAACAACAACAACAACAATGTTTTCTTTCTTTTCAACAACAACAACATAACCGGCAAACAACAACAATAACAACCGAAAAACATATGTTTTTCATCAATAACTTATAACATATATCATCATTCACTCATCTCATCACATCACTCCTCCCCATCAGATCCATTATAAATACCATTCGTACCGGTATTCATTCATTCGTACTGTTCATTCATTCTATTTCATTCATTTACATTCATTCCTACTCGGCCTCATTCTTCATCTCATGTTTTCATCTTATCATCGGCCTCCTCATCTTTCCTTCCCTTCCTTTTTTTTTTTTGTAGATTCTTCTCTGGTTTTTGACTCTTAGTGCTTTCTTTTATTTTCTAAATGCTGGGAGATATTATTTTAACTCACATACAAGTTTAAAAGGATTCTTATTTTATTTTGCCCAACATCTTAATTGACTTTCAGTGAAAATGTACTTCTGAATATCTTGAGTGCCTACTACTATAGTAGAAGCTTGCTGCCATCGTTTTTGCTATAAAGTAGATTACAGGGAGCCTCAGGGACACTACCATCTCTCTCAATTAGACTTGTATAGACTTGTTTACTGTTGATCAGAAACCAACAGTAAAATTTACTTAGGAGCACAGAGGAATCAAAACTTTATAATTTAGAGAATATATACAATATTCTTCCCCATTATTTCTCATGTGTATATATTCATGAATGCATATTGCACATAAAAACAAAACAAAAACAAAAACAAACAAATAAGAACAAAAGAGAAACCACAAATTTGGCAACAAAAAATGATTACTTTGTCTGTTATATCTTTTACGTTTCCAAAAATATGAGAAACATAAATTGATAATTTATTCCATTTGTAGATGATTTTAGAATCCAATGTGTAGTGTAATGTTCTTCTTTATGTTTTATAAATAATGACTATTTACATTAAACATGAAATTTCCAAGGATTTATAAAGTATGGCTAGAGTATTTAGAGATTTGCTACAATAACAACATTTTAGCACACTTACGAAAAATTTTAGAAGCAAATTGCAAATTATTGAAAAGCTAGTAGCTATAATATCAAGGGTGAACTTTAGTAGACATTTCTTACTATTAAAATGATGACTTTGATAATAATACTACTAACTAATAGAAATAGCTTAAATTATAGTTAAAAAAATTGAAAACTCCGTAGGGTAAAATTAAGATGATTTACCGGCCACTCAGGAAGTATTTATTTTGTCAAGTACTTTTTAAATTTATTCTATTACAAAATAGCCATTGCTTATAACTGTAATTTCATGAAGAATATATATTTTAAAATATTTTTGCTACATCAAGTACAGGCATGGATTTAATATGTTTCATTTTTTAGAATAGCTAGACTATAAGCAATGAAAAATCTAGTTTTACATGATGATTTTTATTTTATTTTATTTTATTTTTTTAGGCAAGGCAACCCTTGGTTGATCTCACAGATTGCAAGGACCTTGTCAGTTTACAATCCCTTATTATTTTTTTTTTTTTATCACTTTTTATGCCAACAGCACCTGGTCTTCCTAAGTGGTCTCCCATCCAAGTACTAACCAGGCCCAGCCCTGCTTAGCTTCTGAGATCAGATGGGATCGGGCTTGTTCAGGGTGGTGTGGCCGTAGACACATGATGATTTTTAAACCGTTACCAAAATTCTTGCTTATCTGAATAACATTTCTATGGTTATCATAAAAAATTTTATTGGGACTATAAAATGTTATTACCAAATTGAAATAATATTAATTTAATATTATAAGTTGATATAGATTAAAATTGATTTACACAATTAGAAATACTTCCTTTTTTCAGTAATCAGCATGTGTCTAAGAAATAAAAGTATCTTTTTTGTCAAGATTTCAAATATCCATTGTAATTTTTTCAATCTATAATTTACTAGGTTAGTGTCGGTCAGGATATTCACATAATATCCTGTCGGTCAGGATATTCACATAATAAAAAATCCTTGTTTAACAAACAAAATTTGAAAGGGAATATGGTAGTGAGAGAAAAAGTGACCTAGAACAGGATCAGTTTGGGGCCTGGATGGAGACAGACAGGTTTGGATTGATCTCTTAGAAGTAGAGTACAACGAAAGATGTTGGTCATGGAAAAAAAACCTTTCCTATCCTATGGAAAAATTGTAAACTAGATAAACAGTTTATAAGCAAACAAAAGCATGAGCTAGTATGAGCTATAACTTAACATGAATATTATTGTTTAAAAGTATGAAGTTAAACAATTTTACAATCTTTAACTGAGATAAGGAAAATTAGTCATTCATTGAAAAAATATTTAAAATCAACTTTGCTAAAGGCACAGAGAAGTCCAAGATGCATCAGATGTAAATCGTTAATTCAATAAGTTTCCACTCTAACTGGGAAAAGTAGTCAATTAATTAATTGATTATTTTGGTCGGCAAATATGAGCTTATTATATCATGAGAAAGAGGCAAGAACATTTGTAAGGTGAAAAGTAGAACAGCCTAATAAGTACATGGAGAATGTCTAAAGTTCAGTTGTTCAGGCATGCAGACTGTGTAAAGAAAATTAATAGAAAATAGAGAGGAGGAGGATCATAAAGAACTGACATGCCAGAATAAAGAAATTAAACTTCATTCTATAGTCAGACATTTAATGTTTATGAGCTGAGAAGCAACAAAATTAGAATCGTGCTTCAGGAATACTAAGCTTCCAGCAATGCATAGATAGCCTGAATTAGAAAGAGTAAGAAAGTACGAATCCAGATTAAAAAGCTTTAACAATAGTTCAGATGGTGGGAATGAGGGTCAAATCAAGAATGCTGGCTACAGCTGAAACTTACTGGATTTCGTTAACCAATGTCACCATAAATAAATTAAAAAATTAAAAAAAAAAGGAATGCTGGCAATAGTAAAAGAGAGGAGGGAACAGATGGGAAAGATGTTCTGAACTAGAAGAGAAGAGTAGATTGTGGATCAAGGTGATGTGAGATTTCAAGAGAAAACAGTAACATTTACAAGTATGAGTGACCTAGATAATAGACGTTATAGAAACTAAAACAGGAAATCTGGGAGGAAGAGGGGTTCAGCATCGGGAAGATGATGAAGTAAATGTGTACATTTGATACGTTGTGCAAATGTGATATTTGTGTAGAAGTAACCAGCAGATGATTAAAAATGTATGTGTATACCCATGCACATGATCATATTTGTATGTATAATAATACAGGGAGAAAATAAAAGACACCATTCTCACTTTTGGCTCTACTGCTTTAGAAATTAGCTAAACTGCTTCCGGAGGTTGTAGGTGCATTTCTCTTCCACCAAGTTTATTTACTTTTAAAAGAAAAATACAGTAGCTTTCAAACTGTTGCTAGTCCACAACATTTCCACTAGTCCCATTCAGTCTTAACATTGTCACAACAATTTGTTTTGGTAGCCATGACCATCAACAGTTTAATTTTTAAGTCAAATCTATGCATAAGCTGTATACATTGCCTATTAGTTGTGTATCCCAGGCTTAGACAGAAAAAATATGAACAACCTCTATATGCAGCTCACCAACACAGATAATTTGATGTATCTCAGAAATGAGACAGATAGAAAGTGGACGGGGGTGGGGGCGAGAGAGAGAGATTGAGAGGAGAGAGAGAGAGAGAGAGAGAGAGAGAGAGAGAGAGAGGTGAGGGGAGGTGAGGGGAGAAGGGGAGTAGAGGGGAGTGGAGGGAAGTGGAGAGAAGGGAAGAAGAGGAGAGGGAGAGTATAAAGAACCAGAATCATCCTCTTAATATTAGCTGGCTTTTATTGAGCACTACTATGTACCAGGCAATGCTCTCAAAAATACTATTATTATCTCTGTTTTTTTACAAGATGACAGCTGAGACCTTTAAGCCTCTTTAAAAGGAAAGCAATTTTCTGAATGTTGCAGTTAGAAATATGTGCTTTTGATAACTGACTTGACTGCTTATTAATTCTAAAACTGAGGATCTTAAACATATGGCCTGACTCTCAAAAGGTTATAAAAGACTGATTACCACACAAAGGTTCTATCCCTGACTGCTGTGTTTCCCATTTTGCACCTGATTTCTCCTCCTCACTAACTTTGTAGTCTTGAAGACCCTGTTCCTTGAACCCCATCATCCCTGTGACATTCCTTTCACACTACTCTAACGATAATAATGTGTAACATGTCTGAGTTCTCATTTGATGTGAGGGCTATTTTTACATGGGTAATCTATTTTAATCCTCCATACAACCCTAAAATTATCTTCTTTACAAATGAGGAATCAGAGGCTTGGAAAAGTTGAGTAACGTGTACAAGGTCACATAGCTAGGAAATGTCAATTTAGACTCTGTAACTTCAGAGACCCTTTTCTTAACTTCTAAAATCTACATAATACAGATTACTGCCATTGCATTCAGTGCAGTCTTTACATTGGCTCTTTTGTGTATGTGGGTAATAAACTATGTTTTTGCACTTTCCAGTTTTTAAGATGAAGTAGCTACCTATATACACATTGCCCATTAGCCTAGCATTCTTACATTTTTCCTCTTCAACTTTAAGCTCATGGTAAATTACTAAAAAAGGAATAATGGGCATAGATTATTCTTTTCTCCTGACCCTCCTACCACCTGCATTAAGTATCTTTCTTCAACTTTTTCTTTGTTTTTGTTTTTTTTTTTTTACTTTTCATTTCTTCAATAACTTGCAAATGCATTTTCAAGGATTAGACACTTACATAATACGAAAATAATTTTTAGTCTACTATAATCAATTTGCAATCACTAATGCAATACCAATAATATAATTAGGAAGTGATCTCAAGCATTAAAAATAATCACAAATTCTGAAAAAGTTAAGGAATAAATTACTACAAACAGTAAAGAATTATTACTATAACCATATGAGCATGCTATTTTGCTGGTTGAAATGCCTCAAAGGCAATAAGAACTTGGACAAATGAAGGTCAAAATCCAGAGGTAAGCCTAAAAAGACTCAGTGGTTTGGTTCAATAAGCTCAAAAGTGGGGGGAAAAAAAACATTAAAAAGTCTATGAATTGCCACCACTTACGTGCCTGGTCTTTTTATCCATGGTCCATGTGACAGCACAGTCTCATTCAGCTAAACTGCTTTGATTCTGGTTAAGAACTATGAGTACAAAAGGACTTGAATATATGGGAAATTGTTGGGTTCAAGCGTGGGGCAAACAATTGGTATGAAAATAAGGGAAGTTTAAAAGTTCATATTATAAACCAATTTTCCTTCTCCTATTAAAAACTAGTGGGATAGAAAACTGCTTCCAAAGAAACTTCTTTGAAATCACAGCTAGAGATTGCAAACATACTGTTTAGCTGGTAGGCTTACTTTGTCTTCTTTCTATAGCTGAATATAGATTTCTGTTGGATTAGAGTAAAAATACATCGTAAAGTGCTACACAGTATGAAACTGGTGATTAATGGTATTTTGTGCACATAGAATCTAAAGAATCTTTAAAAAAAAAGTAAGCATGGAAAAAATATAAAGGCTTTCTCACTCTCTCATCTTTATGTATTTCACCTCACATCAATAATACAGACATTGGCAATAAAGAATAAAGTAGAATATTAAATATATCTATATATCTATATATGTATATATGTATGTGTATGTGTATATATATATAATATATATATATATTATATATATATATATATATATAACTTAGACATACTCTTAGATTATTCCACACTGATCTTTGATGATTGTCAGATTTCTTGTATCAGGCACTGAGTGAATAGGTGTAGCATGTATAAAAACCATTGGTGGATGACTGACTGACTCTGTGTGTGTGTGTGTGCATGCATGCGTGTGTGCATATGTGTGTGTGTATAAATCAGGAATTCAGTTTTGACCGTTTATTTGACTCTGACACTTAAAGAGATGTGCAAGTGAAGATGTATATAAGATATTTAGTGACAATATGAGCCTGAAGTTCTGAGATATGGTCTATTCTGTAAATATAAATTTTGTAATTAAAGGAAAATTGCTAGTTGAGGCTGAGCAATGGGAGTGAAAGGGATTTCTTAGGGGAAATGAGTAGATTAAGAAGAAAATAAAGTGTAAAATCAAGACCTAAGGAATTGAGAGGAGGGAGAGTAAACAGCAAAGGTGACTGAAAAAGGACAGTAAAGAGGCAACACAGGGAGTGCAGCATTAGAGAAGCCAAAAAATAGTCATTTAGTAAGAGAGTCTTCAACTGTGTAATGAGCCGCTCGATCAGCCTGTGTTATGGCAGGACTAGAAAGTAAGGAATTAAAAGTACTAAATTAGAACCAATAAAAAAATGCTTTTGGATTCACAAGAGAATTTTACGAAATGGGATGAACAGAAGTTTAAATGCTATTGAGAGGGTGTGGAAAAGCAGAAGAAACTGAAGATACAAGAGAGTGAATATTTCAGTTTCTATAAAGGAGAGGAGGAATACCATCTACTTTTCGTAGGGTTTTTAGCTACAAAAAGCACAATTCACTCTCATTGGTGTAAGCAGAATAAAAGAGCTGCACGTGATTGGTAGAGCCATGTTTATGTCTTAGTTACAAAACAGGTGGAAATTTGAGTCATGCGTTATGTTACAGAGGCAAGTCTCATAACAAAGGATTTTATAAAATATAGAAAGGGTATTAAAAAAGATGATGGACACCTACTATAGGAGAAAAGAGCCAATGCATGGGTGGAAGAATTGGCCTGGTCAGTAGTTTAGAAATTTATTTTATGGTAACAGAGAGAAGAAAAAACAAATGGTTGATGATCTAGAAGTCATTTTGAGAGATGCCATCTGAGGGCAATAATTTTTCTTAGAAAAATTGGACATAACTTTGTCCTCTGAGGTCGAGGGTAATAGGGAAGGTCTGAATTTTGAGAATTTAGAATAGTCATTGTGGAGAATGGGAAAGAAGTTCGAAATACCAATTATATTAATGAACTGTGTAGACAGTTCAGAATAGGTTGATGGCCATGGATTTATAGTGGTACTAATTTTTCCAATTAAATGACTTTTAAAGACTAATCAGAGGCCTGAGTAACAACATCGAAAAGACAGATAAAGACATTTCAAATTTTGAATTCTGTTTGGAAGTTCTTTGAAAGAGTAGAGAAGAATGGGAGCTTTGGAAATAATGTAGATGGAGGAGAAGGTAAATATCATGCTTGCTTCCTCTCAAGACCACATCAAAATTACAACTAAACTACAGAACACCCATCACTGAAAATCTCCTGGTCTTGCTGAACAAAAATTCTATATTAAAGGACATATAGAAGAAGCGACATTGAGACTGGTAGAAGGGGCAGAGACACAGAACAGGCTGGTCCCACACCTATGTGTGGTAGTTAAAACTTGGGAGGGATATCTCGACTGCATGGTCCCACCTGCAGTGAGGGGTCCCAATCCCACATCAGGCTTTCCAGCCCAGGGTACCAGTGTTGGGGGGGAGAAATCCCCATAACTTCTGGTTGTGAAAACCAGCAGATATTGTGGCTAAGTGAGATGGAGGGTGGCTGGAGCGGGAGGCGGTCCTCTTAAGGGCCCACACATGGACTTCCTCGCTGATGGACTCACTGGCTCTGAGCTCCAGCTCTGGAGCAGCAGCTCAAAAAGCACCAGGGACATACAGGGAGAAAGTGAATTGTCTGGCTTCAGTGCAAGGGCTGGAGGGGCAGCATTTTCTCAGACAGAAGTGCTGGCAGAATCCATTGTTTCTTTGTTGAGTGCTCCTCCCTCCTGATGTGCAGCTATGTGTGGGGGTGGGGGCGTGTGGGGAGGGGAGGAGGCACCATATCTGAGTCTCTATCAACCTGGCTAACAGTGGTTGCCCTGCCCTGGTGATTCCCTGAGACCCCGCGCCACCCAACTTGTGATACTTCCCCAAGATACTTCCAGGGCTTTTCAATACAAATGGCCTGTCCAGGCTCATGCCGTGGACTTTCCTAAAATCTTTCAAAGGTTCACAAACCCCAAACAAGCAGCATTTGGCCTTGGTGTGCCCCATACCTCTTGCTAAACAGCCCAAAACCCGGCACTAGTGACAGCTGACCTTAGGTCCCAGCTTAGCCTCTTCCAGGCACCTCCAAACTCAGCACAGGTGGGAACTATCTCCAGATCACTTTGTAGCTCATAAGAAGTGACCATAGTAGGGCATAGGCAGCTGCTGACCTTGGCCTGCAACAGAACCCCTCCCAAGGGGCCCAAGAACCAATACACTAGCAGTGAGCTTCAGACCATAGCAGAGCACCACCCAACCACCTCAATAAACAACACACCCAAAGAGTAGACTTGGCGGGAGCTAGAGCTTCACTAAGGCGAATTCTACTTCATAGGGTTAGCCCCTACACAATACTCCTTATATATGTTGCCTACAAGAGATTCACTTCAGATCAAAAGACAAACACAGACTCAAAGTATATGGATGAAAAAAGATATTTCATGAAAAAGGAAAAAAAAAAAAAGCTGAGATAGCAATACTTATACCAGACAAAATAGACTAAAACAAAGGCTATAACAAGAGACAAAGAAGAACCCAGTAATCCTACTTCTGGCTATTTATCCAAAGAAACCTGAAACACTTCTTTGTAGGAACATGTGCATCCATATGTTCATTGAATCATTATTTACAATAACCAAGCTATGAAGGCAACCTGGGTGTCCATTAATGGATGAATGGATAAAGAAGAGGTGGTACATATATACAATGAAATATCACTCAGCCATAAAAATGAATAAAATTTTGCTATTTGCAACAGCATGATGGACCAAGAGAGTATTGTGCTGAGTGGAATAAGTCAGAGATAAATGCCATATAATTTTGCTTATATGTGGAATCTACAGAACAAAATTAATGAACAAAACAGAAAAATAGACTCATAAATACAGAGAATATTTGATAGTTGCTAGATGAGAGCAGACTGGGGTGATGGGGATGGGAATAAGTACAAATTGGTAGTTACAAAACATGTCATGGGGATGTAAAGCATAGCATAAGGAATATAGTTGATAATATTGTAATAGCTATGTATGGCATCAGATGGGTACTAGATAGGGGAGGTTACTTCATAAATTATATAAATGCCTAATCACCATGTCATACATCTGAAACTAATATTGCATGTCAATTATAACTGAAAAACAAACAAAATATATATAAAAAATAATGTAAATGTGAAAAAAATTCAATGAGAAAAGGTGAAACCATTTTCTTTCGTATTATGGATCCAGTAAGATACCCCACATATTAAAACCTAAGAATTTCAGAAAAAATTATCATCCAGATTTAATAAAAAAGTTATTGTGGGCCAAGTAGCTTATTATACTATTTCTATTACTTTCTGCATATTTTGGTGTACATTATAATAATATTTTAGTGATGCGTACTAATTTAAAACCGAATTTGTTTGCTGTCTTATTATTATTAATAGAATTTAGTGAAACAAGTAGTAAAATAATTGTTTATCAATTTGTATTAAAAGAGTTCTAAGTACACAAGCAAGACTTAGAGGAAAAAAAATACAACACATACACACACCCTCTTCGGCCGAATCAGATAAAATTCTATACATCTGCCACATGGCAGATTCCTCATAATCTATTATGTAGAGGATGAGAAATTAATTATCTTAATTCCTCATCTTTAAAATCAGATTTCCACATTTCTAAAAGGGAAAAAATATAGTATAATTTATATATTGTCACTGTTTATTTTTATTGAAAACTTATTAAATCAATGTTTTTAAATGCAGGCAATTTAGAATTAAGGACATAAAAGACAAATTTATAGACATGTAAACATCATTGTATTATTGTTATAAATACACATGGTACACAATACATCTTAGGTAAAATATTAGGTAAATCAGTCAACTTATTTGCTTAACAGATAAAAATGGCTATATTTCTTGCACACACAGATATATATCATTCATTGTTAGATATAATTTGTTAATTTTGAAAGTATTGCTATTAACTGTAAAGCATATTAAAATAAATATTTATAAAAGTTAAAAAATAAGAATAGGAGGTTAATAATATTAGAAAGATATCTATTATAAATCTATAAATGCCAACTAAGTTTTCCTAGCCATACACTGCCAGTGCCTAATGCTATTGTAATGAAACCTGGAGTGTACTTGAGCCATTAGTATCTACACATAAGCAAAGATATTTATCTTCATGATATATCCCGTATGATTTGAGTTGGCCTATTATTCCAACGTGTCAAGGTTTTTTGGCTTTGATTTTGTCATCCCTCATATTCACTTTTCTTCCCGTCTTTGTTTCACCTGGAAATTTGATAAAAGGACTACATTTCCATCCAAGTAATTGATGAAAAAGTTGAACAGGATATGACTAATTATATGGCCCTATTATAAGCTAAAAAGAGAGTCACCCGAATACTTAGTTAGGTAGATTTTAGTAATCCTTTTCTCAATAATAGAACCATAGGATTTTATAGTTATTCCACTTCCTCTACCTTCAAATTCTTACAAAGGTGAGCAAGCTGATGATCAAGGAAGTTAAGTGATTTTTCCAAAGTTATCAACTAAGTGGTAAAAATTCAGAATCAGAACTGAGTTTTCTGACAACCAACTCTGGGATTAATGGCTCTTCATACACAAATTCTCCTTTCCCTTATATGAATCCAGTTCTTTTCAAATTCAAAGGTTTTCTACATAGTGAGTAAATTTTTATTTTCTATTAATGAACCTAGGATAAGATTATTAAGTCTTCAGGCAAATTTATTCTCCATTTTTTTTAGCAATTTTTTTGATGCAACTGTTCTTGTGAATGAGGTCCCAGGGAGAGTATTACATTCGCATAATGTGTCTGTCCCCCAAGGTTATAGTCAGGAGATAAATATTGCATTGGCATCATGACAGTGAAATGCAAATTAAACTAATTTTTGAGTTCGGTAATTATAAAGCAAATTTTGATTCCATTTGTTCCTTAAGGCTATGTTGATTGGAAACCGCAAACTGTCTCTGTAGCTATTGACTGATAAAAAATAAGCATTCACTCACGGTGAACTTTAAAATTGTAATACAATATACAAAGTAAATTTGAAAATATTTTCCAATCTTTGTTTAATTATAAATAGTTATGGTAATACATAAACATTTATGATTAAATTTCTCTTTCTTTCAACTGGAAAAAAGTTAGAATTTAGATTTAAGAATGGTTTCATCTTCATTTAATTATTGGGGTTTGAAGTTTAGATATAACATAATAGTTGTGACACTTGGAGAGGATTATGTAGTATTTTTTAGCTTTGGTTTACTCATATGTAAAATGAGCAATGTATTACCTGTCTCATAGGGCTGTGAGAAATAAATAACTGTATGATGTCTGTAAAGTGTAAAGAATAATCCCTATTTTGTGGTATTCATTCAGTAAACGGGAGATATAATTTTTGAGTTCCTAGAATGAGAAAAAGTGGGGAAAACACATGAAATCTGTTCTCTTCCTCTGGATAGAGTTTGTTTCATTTATTTCACCATGGTAACCATCTATAGATGCATTGGATAGAATTTTGGTTATAACTTATATTGTAAAATGTTATCATGATTCTGATGACTATATTCTTTCATATATGAACTACTAACTGTGAAGATAGTTCCTTATAGTCTTGTTTAAGAAAGGCTGTAAAAATGCTAACATTAATCTACATCAGGAGTTGTCAAACAGGTTGAATCAGCATACTTCCTGTTTCGGTAAGTAAAATTTTATTGGAGCCATGCCCATTCATTTACATATTGTCTATGGCTGCTCTCACATTACACTGATACAAAGGAAGAGCCGATAGTTGTGACACAACCTGTATGGCCTGCAAAACCTAAAATATTTACTATCTAGCCCTTTGCGTAAAATGTTTGCCAACCCCTGTTCTACTTGACTAAAACCAGTAAGGCTGTGAGGAGAAAAGGTAAAAATACCTCAAAATTTTCTCTAGAAGATACCATGAGCTAGATTTGGAAAAATGTTGACATAACATATGAAAGTCCAGACTTTACTAAAAGAGCTGTTATGATTATTAAAACTTTCCTTTGTCTATTTTTTTAACATCTGCTATTATACCTTTTCTCTAAAAGGTAAAAATATTTCTGTTTATTGTTGCTTTTATTAGCTTCATTCTTAATAATGCCTTTCTAAATTAAAAAAAAAACATACCACCCCATATTTAAATATTAACTTTTTCCCTGTAAAATACAGTGCTTTTTATAAACATGAAAACTTTTATATATTTATGATAAAAATATATTAATAAAATAGGCAATGGGATAAGAATCACCTGTTTAACAAATGCTTTATACATGCGTATATCACTAAGTGACAGAATTACCCCAACTGAGATATAAGATGTTTTAAAGAATCATGTTACTGTGTGCATATACAGTGAATTAAATTTTATGTTTCATATGACTTATAGAATTTATTTTTATGTTACTAAACTGGTTTTCCTTGATTGTTATAGTCGTGTTATAGCCGTGTATTCAAAGAAATGTGAAAAAATATAGTGACTTGGGCTTTCATCCATACAATGTTAAAATCTAATTAAAAGACTGTTCTCCCTGAAGTAACTATTTCATAGAGTATGTTTGCATAATATTAAAATAATTAGTGTAATCAGAAAACTTTGTCAACAATATTAGAATAATTTTGGCTTATGATAGATGTATTACTTGACATTAAATTTTCTGCATTTTCCTGATGTCCATTTTAATACTGCATAGTTATAATTGCTAAAAGTCACACACAAAAATGCTACCAAGACTATCAACTTCTTAGGTCACATTCTTTTAAACTAAGAGAGAATATGGAGATAATACAATATATTAACATGCAACCCAATTTTGCCAAACAAATACTTAAACACATTAATTTGTGAATAGTTTCATTAATTAAATTGTGCTTAATTTATTGTATTTTTATTCATGCCAGTAACTGAAAATGCAAAAATATCTTTTCTCTGAGGAAACTCATAATATAGCAAAACTTAGAGTACAGAAATACCTCATTTTATTGTGCTCTGCTTTATTTATTCCACAGATGTATTTTTAACGAATTGAAGGCAAGACCCTCCACCAGCAAAAAGATTATGACTTGTTTTATTGCAATACTCACTACGTTTCAGTGGTCTGGAACTGAACCCACAATATATCCAAGGTATGCCTGTATATCAAAGTTATAGACACAGAGATAATTTGTGATCCATCTTTTTACTTCTAAAGGAAGTAAAATTCGTTATAAAGGGCATTCCAGGTAGAAGGCACAGCATAAGCAAAGCAATAGAGTTGTGTGGAAATGCACTGGATAACTGACTTTAAATTCTTGCATGTAAACCATCTCATAGGTAAAAGCATATCTTATTTTCCATTGTAGTTTCACAGCTTTTCTTTCGGGCCATTGCAAAATTAACCTTTTTCCATGATTAACTTTTTATGCCTAAATTTACTTTAAGCTTGGTTTCCACAAAACATTTAACAAAATAAAAATCTCATTAATGCTTTAACATTATAATTTAGACCTGAGTAAATCTACCATTATTAATATGTTCAGTCATTTTTTAAAACTCATATCTTCTTAGACAACAAAGCAAGTGACAACCAAATTAATGACAATCAAAAGCTTACTAAATCAAACTATTTTTTGAGATCTTCCTCTAGTTAAATTTTAATGAAATCAAATAAAAAGGTAGAGAAGAAAAATATAACAGAGATCAAAATCCTTTAGAAATGCTACAAGATCGTAAATGAAATATTACTCCCTGATGGGTTCCTAAGCCTTTGTATGTATTTTTATATTTATGTTCAAATCTAGAAATAGAAACAGGATTCAAGAGAATATATAACAATGTTACTAAGGTAGCAATTATTGGATATTACTATGTAGAAGGTACTATAACAGACATTTTATAATTTTTATTATATTTAGTCATCTAAGTCTGAGCATATTAAGTTTTCTATTGCTGCTTAACAAAATACCACAGACCTAGTGAATTAGAATGAGACAAATTTATTCTTTCAGTTTCCATTAGCTGAGTCCTCTGCTTAAGGTTTCACTGGGATGAAATAAAATGTTGGCAGGGGCTGTCATCTCATCTGAAGCTCAGGGTCTTCTTTCAAGTTCACTGGTTATTAACACATTAATTTCCTCTCAGATGTAGTAGTGAGATCCTCTTTTATTTTCCTGCTGGCTGTCAAAGAGAGACTGTTCTCAGCTTCTACAGGCCACCCATAGTTCCTCGTCAGTGGCCTCCAGAAGCAGATCACAACACGAATGTTTGCTTTCCTTGGGATCTGCTGGACTGCATCTCTCCAGCTCTCCCTCTAGTCAGTTACGACCCAGTCTGATAAAACTCAGCATAATCACAGGTGTGACAATGCCATCACCTTTGCCTTATAACATAACCTAGAATGTTATAACATAAGCTTTGCCTTATAACATAACCAAAGAATGACTCATATTTACAGGTTCCACCCATGCTCAAGGGGAAGGGATTATACTGGGCAGGAACACCAGGGACAGGTATCTTTGGGACCATCTTGGAACTCTGTCTACCACAGTGATATACATATCATTTTGATTTTACCGATTAAAGAATTAGGCCTTAGAAAGGTTTAGTGATTTATATAAACTCATACTGCTAACATGTGGCAGGGCTAACAGCCATCTAATTTAAAAGACAGGGCTCATAGTCATTAGGTTTCACAACCTCTCTAGGCCTAATAGTACAGTCATCAAATTTTCCTTAATATAGTTAATCTACTTTCTTAGTTCCAACTCTCGTGTCTGTACAGAACTTTCAAATTTATATCTGATGCCTTGCTTGAGCTCCTAGCATCTTCTCTTAACATCTTTTGCAATTTTATTTTTTATGAGCCAGTTCAAATTCAACTCATCCAAAAGCAATTTCAAGAAATTACCCCTCCTACAGTTCCAAATTCTATTATGTGCATCACTTTTTGTCTTGCCCATATTGCCATCTTTTTACTTCCCTCCATGTTGCTGCATCGTGGATTAATTCGAGGCTGATATCCCAGTACATATTATGGAGCTTGTCTGTGGACAGAGCTCAGTCAATGCCTGTTTTTGTTTGGTATCCATGGCTAATTGTTTCATTTCTTAATTTGAAATATGTCTCGTATCCATCTGTTTTGCTTCATTCCCACTGGCATTATGTTTAGTAATGATAATATGTGATTTTTTGGGGGGGGGCGGTAAGCATCCTTTTTGTACTCATTTAGTAAATATATCAGCTGTTTTCCAAATGCTGTAAACATGCATAACTTTTACCCTGCTTGAGGTAGCATTTTGAGTGCATTTAATTTACTTAAAGAAGTCAAATCCAGTAGTAAAAAATTAGTAAATAAAAATGAATTTTAGAAATATTGACAGCAATCTAATATTACAAAGTACGTTTTAAGTATTGAGTTAATATCATATATGTTGGATTCACTTCTATAGCATAAGCATTTTTCCCCAGAAGAATGCTACTTTTTAAAAAGTTTTATTTTATTATTATTTTCAAGTGTACAGTACATTGGTTAGACATTTTATAGTTTATGAAATGATCCCAGTGATTACTCTATCTTCCCTCTGGCCCTATGCCTAGCCATTACATTACTGCAGACTGCATTCCCTATGCCGTGCTCCCCATCCCTGTGACTGTCTATCAGCTACTAATTTGTGCTTCTTTAGCTCTTTACTATTTCCTTTCAGCCCCCTCTTTCCACCCCTCTGGCTGTCACCAGATTGTCCTCTATATTTGTGAGTCTGTTTTCGATTCGTTTGTTCTTTTTGTTCCTTAGATTTTGCATATAAATGAAATCATATGGTATTTATTTCCCTCTGTCTGACTTATTTCACTCAGTCTAATAACCTCTAGTTCCATTCATATCATTGAAAATGGTAGGATTTCATTTTTTTTTATGGCTGAGTAATATTTCATTGTATATATGAAGCATAACTTCTTTATCCAATCATATGTTGATGAACATTTAGGTTGCACCTTGGCTATTGTAAATAGTGCTGCCATGAACATAGGGGTGCATAGATCTTTATAAATTATTGTTTTGGTTTTCTTTGTATAAATATCCAGAATGCTACTTTTTAAATAATTGCTTATGGATATGAGTTAGTAAAGTAACACCTTAGATATGCTATATAGCTCTAGATTTTTGAGTACCTATAGGGACCTTCTGAGTTTAATGTTAGCTGATATGAATAAACACACCTGATATGAATAAGTATTTTATGGTATTAAGGAAGATCATTTGAGAGTGGTGAGCCAGAGTGCACCTTTGTTTTCATGTCATCTCCAGTTGTTATGTGACCTTGGGTAAGATACTTAACCTCTCCGTGTCTTGGTTTTCTTTTCTTCCTAAAAAGGAATAATAATTGTAGTATCCATCTCATGGTTATAAGACTGAAAGGAATTAATATTTAAAGAATTTAGGACCTTATCTGATACTTTGTAATCACTATATAAATAAACTAATAAATTAATATAATGTTTTGGATATGTTAAAAATTCTTCTATACTATAGTTGTAGAAAGAATATAGTTCTAGTTTAAGGATCTTTAAGAATATCCATCTAAGAGCATTTCATTTATGCTGCAAAAATAATGTAGAAACTTTTATCAATAATTAATTACCCATAAGAGGAAATAGAGATGTTTATAAAACATTTTTTAGAAATAGAAGAAATGAAGTCTCATACTATTAGTAATATTATATTAAAATTACTATATTATCTCTTATTATTTTATATTATTAATTTTCTCACATCAGGTCTAACTTTCACATGGAAACAAATTTCTTGAAATGCTTTCTCCGTCAGTGGAAAAAATTTCAGGAATTTTATCATCGCAGTTCAATTTCTCTCAACAACAGCTGTAGTTAAACAGAGCAGCAGAGATCAAATCTGTTCGTACATAGGGAGAGAGGCTGTGGCACAAAAAGTGAGATACAGACTTGATCTGAACTTTTTAGCAACCTTGGGTTAGGAGAGAGACAGCTTTATCGTTCCTAACTGCCAGCTCTGGGCTTGATGTGAGTTGGGTATTTTCAGATTAAATCAAAAGGCAAAAATTGGGTCATAAATCCTATGGAGTTCTGTTCTGGGAAATAGACCAGGAAACAAAGTGAGATGGCAGCCAGGAGTGTATACCCTAGGGCCTGGCAAAAACAAACAACGAGATATAAATACAAAATCAAAATTGATACAATTAAATTACAGAGTGATTTCAGTCTCAAGATCCCCATTCAAAGAGTGTGCCTTTGGTTTAAAAGTTACCCACAGCAAAATTTCTTTGCAGAGTTCCCACTTCCAGGATCTGCTGAAAATTCTTTCCTTGGGCTCAGCAAGGCCAGAGGGGATTTGTCAAAGTTTTCTAATTTTGCAACCACTAGATAAAATGATAAGGCAGCTGGGTCACTGGAAGGCAAAGCATCCAAACCAGGATTTTGCTGGCTTAAAGAAAATAAAAATGATGTATAAAATAGCAAGCTCTATGGAAAATATATAAAGAAACGTCAAGGGAAAGTGTACAGCTATAAAAGATGTTTAAAGCAAGGAATCTCATAGTGTCTTATTTTCACTTGAAAGCTAATGGCCAGGAGCAAAGATTCACTTTGTTCTGGTAGGTTAGAAAAATCTCACTAGTTTTTATTTTACTCGAAATAAGTATAAGAAACAAAATATATTAATAATATGAGGTTCTTCTTACTCTCAACCCCACATTCTGGCCTTTCCCTAACACTTGAATCCTCCTACTCCCTTCTATTTTATTTTCTCTCTAGGGGAAAGTTTTGAAAGCTGGCTAGGAACAAATGAAAAGTAAGTTCTCCTTGACAAATGTTAAATATATTGCTCTAAGTATCCAGTACAACATATATATTTGACCTCTGCAGGGTGTGAACCAAGTATTTGTCGACTGAGTGATCATTTCCACAGGCTTGCATTTTAACACAATATTTAATATCGGTGTGACTGCAATTTATCGCAAAACAAATGTTCATGGCATATATCATTTAAAAAATAGTCTAGGTTTCCTCTGGACCATGAGTTATGAATTATTTAAACAGTTTATCATAGAGCATGGATAGCTATTTTCTTATGTAAGGTGTGTCCAGAAGCTGTATCAATGACAATCAATAACAGCAAGTTTCTTGCTTGCTGGTATGTAGAAATAATTCATTTTATCATGTAAATAAAACTCTTTAAATATTCAAATATAATCAGAAATTCAAGTTAACATGACATTATCACAAAAGGAGATGAGAAGAGTGAGGTCAAAGAAGAGAAGGAGATGTTGGGTAGCACGATAGAGCTCACCAAGCTGATTTAATCTCAGACCCTAGTGGTATTTGGGTTTGTGACCCCGGGGACGAAAACAACTTTGTGCAATGAAGGATGGGCTCGTCCTATATAAAAATTCTTTTCTTTAAGAAAGTGGTTAATATTGTCAAACATTCTCGCTTAAATTCATATATATTTTGGCATATGCTTTTTGTGGGATAAGCAGGATAGACTGACCCCAAACTGTGTAGAGACTGATGATAGTACACGTTACAAGGGGTAATGAAATGTTTACTACTCACCTAACAAGGCTCTGTGGGGATAAGAATTTGCAACCAAATGTCTTGACAGAGCAAAAAAAGGATACTGGCTTGTCTGTAGTGGTTTGTGGGTGGGGCTGGACTGAAGGTTCCCATGTGTGGTTCTGGGCTTGTGTGGTTTGAATTTCCCACTCTTTCAAAAGAAAGAGCACCCATGCTTTCTTATCAGAATGTCTACATACGAGGCAGAAAGAGAAGAGAGAAAGGTGAGGTTTCAAAGCTGTCAGCAAACATCAGAAAATGGAATCAGACCCTTTGTTACCATATTCAGTATAAATTGCCAGTTGGTGTGTGTATATTTGCATTACTCTGTTCTATGTCAGATTACTTCTTAAGTCTCTAATATTTGAGTACTGCCTACATTCTAGCATATTTTCTCATGATATCTGGCTATTTATGGTTATTTCAAGGTGATGCCAGGAAAATATTTACATTTCCAATGCCTTTAATGTCTTATTTTCTCTGCCAGCTCAGCCGTCCCACTCTCTACCAGCTCCATCACTCTGTCCTTCTCTAACTATTCATCTTTCAAAAAACATTTTAAGTATCCTTTTCTGTAAAATCTTCCCATAATCATTTATGTCCTTGTCAATTTCTATATGTAGTTTCATTTCTAAATCCCAGAAACAAATGATGACAATAATTGTTCAATAACTTATTTAATAATAATACGTTTATTAATTTATGCAAATATGTGTTGAGTGTCTGCTACAAGACAGATGCTGTTCTAGCTTCTGAATAAGAAAAAGATTCTGTATCATATTCAGGCACGATGACTGTAATACCTTTCATAATAGGAGGACAACTTTATGGGAGTTTTCTTACATAAGATATACTAGAGTTTAATTTTGAATGACAAATAGTTATTCAAAACATTAAATCTATCCTTTTCTATGACATACAAATTAAAACTCTGCTCTCTTAAACACCATAGAGTTTATTACTATAGAACCTAAATAATCTATTATTTGTTTTGTTTGTATCTACATTTTTTAAAAAAGCTTAAACAGATTCAACATCAGTTACATGGAAGGAAAAAAGTCAACTAATTTACTTGAACGGTATTTTCTGTGTACGATTCTTAGACAAGTGGTTTTTCAAATAGTTGTAACTATAACACAATAACAATTACTTACAATCACCTAAAAAATTATGAGAAAGTAAGTTGTGAAAATTGATTTTCACTGGTGATGCTTTTTACCAAAAGGTTCAGCTTTGCTTGGGCCAGATTTTTTTCCTTTTTTTCCTTTTTAATATTATACGAATTAGATAATTTCTATTCTCTACAGATTTGTTTCTTCTTGTGTTCAAAACAATTTCTCTATATTTCTATTTTTTTTAGAGAGAATAAAAATTTATAAAAATTTTTACATTTACTTTTCTTTATAGTTCACATTAAATAATTGTTTCTATTGAAAATGTAACTCAAACTTTTGAAAATGATGTAAGCTATATTTACGGCTCAATATATAGAAAAATAGTTTAAAAAATCAATAGAATGAATAAACAAATGTATCTGCATACCACACCCAAATGAAATATACTGAGAGAAGAGCAGTGATGAAGCTGTTCCAAAAAAGGCTTTGATTATCACTGAGAGCATGGAGATCACTGTAATTTATGTATAATATTGAAAAATAATTAGAAAGTTTAAACTCACCAAAGAATTATGTCTTAAAAAAGTGATCTTAACATTTTGACGTAATTTTAACAAAGGATATGATATATAACAAGTCAGAGATTAAACAGGTATGTGTAATTATGAAAATTGGTATCTAAATATTATATGACATTATTGTACAAAATATTGACCCTATATGAGATCTATCCAACTAGGTGAAAGGTTATTGAATTTAGGACATCTGAAGAGCTTCACTGAAAACAACTTACTCCAATGTAATAGTACCTTCTGCTGTGTACAGAGCTTATTACATTGCTACACGTTCTCACCTGAGCAGTATAATCTTTTATTTTTAGCTCCTTTGGATGTTTCAATTGCATTTCTAAAAATAATATTTTCTTTGCACATGCAATTTTGTGCATCATTGCTCCTAATTGCATCTTTAAAATGCATGCTGTGAATATTTAGCCCTAAAGCATACCATGAACTTTTTAAAATGGAGCATGCTTTGATTGCTGTGACTTCTTAATTTTCTCCATGAAATGAATATCCCTCATGTATATAGTATGAAATGAACAATGCTGGAGGAAGACTATCCCCCAGATGGCTTGTCTCGTTCTAATTCTCATAACATGCATATTCAACAAAAACGAGGTCATGCTTATCTCTAATCCCTAGGCACTCCCAAGGCAGCAGAAACATAAGGGCTATCAACATTCCAGGATCTTGTGAGTTTGTAACTGCAAGAGGGGAATTTTCTACTTTCTTCAATAAAGCTTAATTCAAGAATTTGTTATAAAGGATGCAATTCCTGCAATTGATAATCTGTATAGCTCTTTCAGTGATGTTCTATTCATTTATTTTTCTTAACTCTTAAAGCCGGGTAAGATGGTATTTATTTATCTATTCAAAAAATATTTATTGAGCACCTTCTAAGCAACAGGCTATATTAAATGCTTATATATTTTTTTCTTTTTTCAAGTACTGTTGACACTCAATATTATTTTATCTTAATTTCAGGTGTACAATTTAGTGATTAGACACTTAGTAATTTATGAAGTAATCCTCCATGATTAGTCTAGTATCCACCTGACACCATATATACTTCTTACTATATTATTGACTATGTTCCCCATGCTGTATTTCACATCCCCATGACTATTTTGTAGCTATCAATTTATACTTCTTAATCTCTTCCTCTTTTTCACCCAGCCCCCCAAGCCACCTCCCATCTGGCAATCATCAATTTGTTTTCCGTATCTATGAGTCTGCTTCTGTTTTGTTTGTTCTTTTATTTTGTTCTTTAGAATTGACATATAAGTGAAATTATATGGTATTTGTCTTTGTCTGATTTACTCCACTTATTATAATGCCCTCAAGGGCCATCTGTGTTGTCACAAATGGCAAGATTTCATTTTTTTTTAAGGCCGACTAACTTTCCGTTGTATATGTGTACCACATCTTCTTTATCCAATCATCTGTTGATGGGCACTTAGATTGCTTCCATATCTTAACTTGTAAGATATTTTTACTTAAATTGTAAAAAATGCTGCAATAAACATAGGGGTGCATATATCTTTTCAAATTAGTGTTTTTGTTAAATGCTTATAGCTGCCTGTATGTGAGGATCTTATAAAAAATAGTAAACAAGTAAATAAATCAAATGATTATACATTGTGATATGTGCTATGAAAAAAAAAAAAAAAATTACCAGGCTGAGATGAAGAACAATAGCAGAGTCAGTAAAGCTCTCTCTGAGGGATAGTATTTAAATTAGGAAATGAAGGATTAATTACAGTGGTTAGGCAAACTATAGCCCACTGGCCAAATACTTCCACTGCCTAATTTTGTAAATAAAATTTTGTTGGAACATAGCCACGCTCATCTTTTATGTATTGTTTATAGCTGCTTTTGTATCACATAGGCAGAGTTGAGTAATTGCAAGAGAACAGTATGGTTTACCGAATTTGAAAATCATTATTATCTGGCCCTTTACGAAAAAATTTTTCTGAGCCCTGGTAGAAGGTCTCATCCATTTAAAGAATGGAGAAGATGAGATCATAGGGACAAAGAAGTAGAAAGACAAAAGAAAACAAAACCCATGGTATAGTAAAGGAATTGAAAGAAAAGCAAGTAGCAAGAAATGAAGTAGGAGGGGATGTTGGGAGCCAGGTTATCCTGAGACTCGGAGGTTGTGGAAAGCAGTTTGATTTCTAATTCTCACTATTACAGAAAGCTAATGGAGGGTTTTAAGAGAGGAATGACATGAATTGATTTATTGTCCAGAGATTTTACAGCTAATTCTTATGGGATACTTAAAATGTGTACATTGTAAGTAATTTATATGCCTAAATGATGTAATTATTACATATTATGAAGTAAGTACTATTATTTTCCCCTTTTACAAAGAAAAGCTGTGTAGCTTGTTCAACGTGATATACTTGCAAATGGTGGAGGCAGGATATGAATCCAAACATTCTTGATCCAGAGTCAATGCTTCCAATCACTGGTTGTACAGCCTCACTTGCCGTGATGTCTCAAGTGTTGAGATGTCCAGAATGTATCATGTGACGTGTGTGAGTGTGTGTGTGTGTCTCTATGTGTGTGTGCATGCATACAGAAAAGAAGTGGAGAAGTGAGTATCTTGGAAATAGTAAAGGTATAACAAATGTAGTGTTCTGGGCTATGGAACTGAACACTGAATGAAAAATGTTGAATGACTTAAATGTCTTACAGGGAAAAGAGTTTTGAGGAAGAAATAGTCACTCATATTCAGTGTCGAGGAACAGTATGTAAACTGAAAAGTGCTCCGTAGATTTTTCAGCCTGGAGACTGTTGTTATGGACAGATACTTAATTTTTTTATTACTTTTTTAACTTTAAAATTTTTTTAATTTTATTATTAGTTTCAAGTATACAGTACATTGGTTAGACATTTATATAGTTTATGAAACCATCCTCCAGACTGCTCTTTCTCTCTTCTGGCTCTACACCTAGCCATTACATTACTGCTGACTGCATTCCCTATGCCGTGCTCCCCATCCCTGTGACTGTCCATCAACTACTAATTTGTACTTCTTTAACTCTACATTGCTTTCTCCCAGCACCCCTATTCTTCTGGCTGTCACCAGATTGTCCTCTATATTTGCGAGTCTGTTTTCAATTACTTTGTTTTTTTTTTTTTGTTCCTTAGATTCTGCATATAAATGAAATCATATGGTATTTATCTTTCTCTATTTGATTTATTTCACTCAGCATAATAACCTCTAGTTCTATCCATGTTGCCAATGATAAAAAATGGGCAGAACGCCTGAACAGATATTTCTCCAAAGAGGAAATTTGGATAGCCAAAAGACATAAAAATGATGCTCAAGGTCACTAGTCATCAGAGAAATGCAAATTAAAACCACAATGAGTGATCACCTCCCACCTGTTAGAATGGCTGTCATCAATAAATCAAAGAACAAGTGTTGGCTAGAATGTGGAGAAAAGGGAACTCTCATACACTGTTGGTGGGATTGCAAATTGGTACAGCCACTATGGAAAACAGTCCGGAGGTTTCTCAAAAAATTAAAACTGGATATGCCTTTTGACCCAGCTATTGCACTTCTGGATATTTATCCAAAGAAAACTAAAACAATAATTTATAAAGATCTATGGCCAAATACTTTAAATATTGACATATTATTTTTTAGAAATCACAAATGGTGCAATAGACAAATAAGAACAATTGTATTTAAGCCTATAATTTTGTTTTTCCAAAAAGGTAACATAAGTATGACTAAACTATGGTAGAAGAATGTTATTTCCTTTTGAGTCTTTAATTTTTTCCAGTCTACCAAAAATGTCAGTTATATTATTATACTCTATTTCTATATTAAAACTTTCAGAATAACTTTACATTACATAATATATTCGTTTTTATATTCATTAATTAAAGTTGTCTTTTTCTGAGTAAAATATCTGCCAAAGAATACATTATTATATGAAATAATTATTTCTGTTATTGGCACGAGGTGATTTGCTTTCCTATATAGGTCAAAGAAACCATTTTGATAACATTAGAAGTAAGATATAATAGTTTATATCTATGTTTCTTCTTAGATATAGATGGCCCATCATAGTATATACTGAGTTAGAAAAAACATATAAGAATATAATGTAATAAGTTAGCTATCATGGTGAAATTATAGCAGGCGCAATTCTTATTTAGAAAATAACTACAGCAATATTAATCGGGTTGCACATTAATAAGATCAAAAAGGTAATGGTGATAGAACGATTGTTAGAGAGCAAAAATGAAAAAAAAAATCAAGAGTCTCTTTTCTATCAAGAGTTTAAGTGTGCCTTTTTATCTTTGAAAAGAGAGATAGCATATCTTAATGTAGTTATTCAAAATTACAAATTCAAGCTTAATTACAGGATGAAAGAAAGTTTCTCTCCTGTCAGAAGACACTTGAGTTAGGAGAATTAAAAATATCTGCAACTCAATCTCAGCTTCCTTTTCTTTTTTGCATGTCTAGACATACAAAACTCAAATTTATATAAATATTTTTAAGTATTCAGCATATTCAATACTATTTGTCTATTTTTTAAGATTTTACACTTTGCAATAAAATAAACCAAAGAAATAAGTTCAATACAAATTAATGTATTTATTGCTTGAAGATTAATAAAACTATAAAAAATAAGCAAAAGTAATGAATTATTATAGGTTTTTCATGTAACAATTATGCTGAGGTGTACATGACACAAGTTTAGATTTTCACTGTAGTGTAGCATTCTATTTTTATGTTTATATTTAAGTAAAGTTGAATGTACTAAGTGTAATTTAGTAGATATTACTTTACACATTGTGTTTGATTAGATGTTTTACATTTTAATTCTGTATTATAATTTTAAATGCTGTAAATGTTACATACTATGATGAAGGGAAGATAAAACATTATTTTAAAGTTAGTTTTGAGACAAAGTATTTAACATTAACATTGTAATTGAAAATAAAGGATGGAAATTTATTTTCATTTTCAAATAGATTGCACATATTATTGTGAAATATTGTAGAAAACTGAGTGGACTCACATTGACCACTATACCTCTCTATCCCAAAATTGAGAAATTTTGCTTTGCCCTTATGATCCTCGGCAACACAGAAGAAGCACTCTGTAAATTTTGCAGCTCCTTAGCTTATATTAGCTGCAATTTTAACTGTAGCTCTATGGCAGAAACTCCCTATGTTAACTTATCATCTTCACTTATTCTTGTACATATTTCTTTATTTAAATTAAAAAATTCAATCAAAGTCATACATGTACATTTTTTTTTTTTAAAGTCAGGTGCTACCAGAATGTTTATCATAAAAATTTGCAGACAAAATTGTAGTTTTCCACTACTTGGGCTCATTCATAGAGACAATTAAAACAATACTTTTAGCTGGTAGCTTCCTCTATTTCTTAAAAATATATATGTTTACTGATGTTTTTTGATTTACCAAGTATAGGCATTATTTGCTGATTTGTTAAGATAAAGGAGGACATGGCTTTTTAAAAAATATTACCTCATGCACCATAACTGTCTATATATCTATATACATGAACCTATATACCTATACATCTGAATCTATATACTTATAGATACCACAATTTAAGCTATTTTTGATAAACTCAATTGAATTCTTTTAACTATCTCAACAGTGCTCATTGCAGAGACAGTTATTCATTTCTAATATTTATATTCATGTAGAATTTTTATTGTTGTTTTCAATTTTCTCCCTATCCTATAATTTTTTTTTTTTTTTTTTTTTTTTACTATTATCAAACCCTCAGCTGTACTCTACCATATCAATTAGTCTACCTATACCTGCCTTGCATTTCTCTAGAGTCCTTCCTTCTGGAGCTTTCCATCTTACTGCTCCCATGCACCCTGTAAATCTCTGGGTCTAACTGAACAGCTCTCATGATAGGACCCACCTTCACTGCTCTCCTATAGTTACCTCATTTCTCTGGATTCTGTGTCTTCCTTTTTTTTTTGTTGTTTATTCACTCTCATTTCTGAGTTTTATCCCTTGTCTCACATAGAGAATGATTGGAGTTAGAGATGGTTCCTGTACACAGATGGTCACAGACACTTCTCTGAAGAGGTGATCTTTGATCTGAAGCTTGATCCATACAAAGATTTAGGAGAAATGGATAGCCACATAGAATGATCTTAAAGAAGTAGTGTGTTGTGGGTGTTAGCAACAGAGTAAAGGATAGAGCCTAGCATTAGGCGTAAGCTGAGAATGGTACCTTACAAGGTGCAAGATTTATTCAAACAGGATCCAGGTTATTTAGGATCTTGCAGTTCATGATAAGAGTTTTGGATCTCATTTTCACTTCAATGAGATTCCACTGACCAGTTTTAAGCCAAGGAGTAATAAGAGACATCCTTATAATATAAAAATGATGAGGTCAGATATTTTGACGAACTGCATTTCTTGATCTGAAGTAGGTGGATGGTAAAGTTGATAGCAAAAAGATTAAATATATTTCAACGCTGTGGACTAAAGGAGTAGAGATTTCTAGGAAAAAA